>NC_080065.1:1996045-2278545 GCF_949987535.1 Balaenoptera acutorostrata | reverse complement strand
TTCATTCCTTGATAAGTGTTGCAAAAATTTTTCCAGCACTTGTCATTTGACTTTGCTGTTAATGGTTTTTGCCTGGCAGAATTTTAAAAAAATTTTATGTTGTTTTCATCATGTATTGCTCCATAACAAATTACCCCAAAACTTAGTGACTTAAAACAACTACAGGGAATTCCATCATGGTCTAGTAGTTAAGACTCTGCACTTCCACTGCAGGGGGCATGGGTTCGATCCCTGGTCCAGGAATTAAGATCCTACATGCCACGTGGTGTGGCCAATAAATAAGTAAATAGTCAAAAAATACTTTTAAAAAAAAACTGCAAGCACTTACTATCTGTCACGATTTCTGTGGGACAGGAGTTCAGACAGGGCACAGCAGAGATGGCTTGTTTCTGCTCCATAATGTCTGGGGCTTCAGTTGGAAGACCCGAAATCGGGGAGGTGAAGTTGCCGGAAGGCAGTTGACACTAAAGCTGCCAGCTGCGAGCGTAAACCAGGATCTTGCCCAAAATACCAACAAGTGGCCTGGACTTCACAACGTGGTTGCTGGGTTCACAGGGCAAGTATCCCAGGAGAGAACCAGGTTTAAGCCGTATTTCCTTTTTAAAATTTTTTTAAATTGAAGTATAGTTAATTTGCAATGTGTTAGTTTCAAGTGTATAGCAAAGTAATTCGTATATATGTATATATCCTTTTTCAGATTCTTTTCCCTTATAGGTTATTTCAAGATATTGAGTAGAGTTCCCTGTGCTATATAGTAGGTCCTTGTTGGTTATCTATTTTATATAGAGTAGTGTGTATATGTTAATCCCAAACAAACACTTAATTTATCTCCCAACCCCCCATTAGCTCCTTTGGTAACCATAATTTTGTTTTCTATGTCTGTGGGTCTATTTCTGTTTTGTAAATAAGTTCATTTGTATCATTTTTTTAGATTCCACATATAAGTGAAATCATATGATATTTGTCTTTGTCTGACTTATGTCACTTAGTATGATCATATCTAGGTCCATCTGAGTTGCTGCAAATGGCATTATTTCATTCTTTTTATGGCTGAGTAGTATTCCATTGTGTGTGTGTGTGTGTGTGTGTGTATCACATCTTTTTATTTTTTTTTAATTTTTAAAATTTATTTATTTATTTATTTTTGGCTGAGTTGGGTCTTTGTTGCTGAGTGCAGGCATTCTCTAGTTGCGGTGAGCGGGGGCTACTCTTTGTTGTGGTGTGTGGGCTTCTCATTGCGGTGGCTTCTCTTGTTGCAGAGCACGGGCTCTAGGCAAGCAGGCTTCAGTAGTTGTGGCACATGGGCTCAGTAGTTGTGGCGCACGGACTTAGTTGCTCCACAGCATGTGGGATCTTCCCGGACCAGGGCTCAAACCCGTGTCCCCTGCATTAGCAGGCGGATTCTTAACCACTGTGCCACCAGGGAAGTCCCACCACATGCATCTTAATTAGTATCGCTAGATAATTTAATTGCACTGGATTATTTTCAACCTCATGCAATGCTGAAAGATTGGTATTATTTTCCCTACTTTACAGATGAGGAAATCGAGGCTTAAAGGGCTAAAGTAACTTGCCCAGGGTCACAGTAATTGATGACGAAGTTAGGAACTGAATCCAAGTTTGTCTGCTGCCAACCTTCTTTTCTGTGTGCCAAGTCAAACCGCCTTAGTAGGCAGAAACGCAGGGAGCCTCCGGGAGGCCAGCGTGCACCTGACCTTCCTTTGCTCCGCCCAGTGAAGATAAGGCCTGGACAGCACTAGCAACACTGTCTTTCAGACGTGGTTTTATTTGCTCTCTTTTATCTGATCCGTTTTAATGCTAATATTTCATACAAATGTTTAAAAGGATGCTGACAAATGGAGGAGGGAAGTTAGAGAGGTCAAGTAAAAACTGCTTTCCTGAAAAAGCCAGCGCCCATGCCACAGTAACCAGTGAGCCCGAGCCCTAAAAGCTCACGCAAACGTCAGCGTGCACCTTTGCACTTCAGCACGGAATAGGAAAGCGTGCCGGCCCATCATTTACGGCTCATCAACAGTGCGTGAGCCTGAGTCCCAGAGGAGCCCACACGCAGGGCAGAACAGGCCTTTTTGCTTGGTTCATTGAGTAGCTGCAGGGGCAGAGCAAGTTCAGTGAGGTTTCACTGGTGCAGTCGCTCAGGGGGCTTAGAGCTGGACCCCCAGGCCAGCTCCTCACCCCCCCCACCCCTCCCCCAGCACTCTCTTCGTCCCCCCGCCCCCAAACCAGCCCCTGCAGCTCAAGCATCACTGCCCTGGGAAGCTTCCATAGTGTATGCAGGGCTCTTTTTGTTACAAGTGACAGAAATGAATTCAAAAGTTAAAAAAATAAAAGTTTAAAAACTATCAGTCTGAGAGAACTCTCTTCAATACCCTGTGATAATCCACATGGAAAAGAATATGAAAAAGAATACATATGTATGTATAACTGATTCACTTTATGTACAGCAGAAATTAACACAACACTGTAAATCAACTATACTTCATTTAAAAATAAAATAAAGTAATAAAAATTATCTATCTATTTATCTACGTATCTATCTACCTACCTACCTATCTATCGAGGTGTCCGCCAGAGCTGCGTGCGGGTGCCAGAGGATGGCTTCTTTGTCCCTTGGGTCTCTCCATAACGTTGAAAGGCTGCCATCTTGCTACCAGCTTCTGCGTAATATGCCATCACGTAGGTTCTGTTGGTGCCACTCCTATTGGCCCTGCTTCAGCCGTGTGTCCATCGCTGAAGCAGTCACTGTGGTCAGTTGGTGGGGGCGACTCTCCTTGCCCAGGTCTGGGTCACATGCTTACGCCTGGGTTGCCGGTGGTGCAAGCCCCACCCAAGCCACGTGGTCTGCGAGTGGGGATGGCCAAGGGAGCTCCTTGTAGCAGAAGAAGAGGGAATGGCGGTTGGCCAGACACACCAACACACGCCTAGGAGGTTGAACCTTGTAAAATCATCACTATCCAAATGTAATTTATCTACAAAAATGATGAGTGACATGACAGCCTAATACATTAACCCTCAAGGCTTAGTCTGGTCCTTTAGTATGTGTACGCTCCCATAGAATTTATCCCAGTTTATGATACCCACCATACATTCTGCAGTTGCTTACTTCAGCCAACCAATAGGTTTGTTAAATGTGTGGTTGTGCAAACTTCTGAAGTCTTGACCATCAGCCTCAGTCATCCTTCCCGGCCTCCTGGGAGGGGGGTGCAATCACAGCACCATGGGCTTCGTGCAGGCAATTTCCCCAGGCCTCTGTTGGTGTGGCACTGCACCTGGAACAGAGTAGCTGCTCAGTAAATAAGCACTGAGTGGATGTGCTTAGTTAAGTTCTCTAACAAGTGTTTATCGCTATTGACAACAGGCCAAAATATATATATATATATATATATATATATATATATATATATATATCTCCTAATTTCTTGTTGAAGTAGTTAAAAATAAATCTCCAGCCAACCACGTGACCCCTCTCCACAAAATGAAGAAAAGAATGAATCAGTTTTATTATTGAGTGACCATTAATAACCAGACTCTGATGCACATCACTGGCAATCCCATGGCAAAGACAAATAGAAGTCTTACCCTTTTATAAAGCGAGACAGATACAATCCATAGCACACATGCTAATGGTCTTTACCAAAGGAAAAATAAAACTTCTCCTATCTTTTTGACAAGCAGGAAATTACCACTTGGAGCCAAGTGCTTGGGCTAAACTCCCACAGTATTAGGAAGACAGGCACCATCCTCCTTGACATTCACATTGCAAAGAGATGGTTCCAAGACCTTCATGAAAGACATTCCTGGGTTGCAAAACTGGCAAGAGGCTATTGAGCTTTTATAAACATTTACATACATCTCGAAGAGACAAATGGGATTTATAAGTTTTCTAGAGGAAATGTTGAAAGAAAAGGGAGAGAAGAAAAGCTCTCTTTCCCTTTTGATGCCAGGGAAATGTTTATATTTCATTTTGGTAGGGGGTGGGGATTTGCATTGTAGGGGAGGAGAAATCTTATTCCCTCTCCCCTCCCAGGTTCAATGGCTGAAGCCTGTGAGAATCAATCTGATAAAAGACAGATTAACAAGAGAAAAAAACAGTTTTAATTACCCACTTATGCACGGACTTTCACAAGGAAACCAGAGTCCAGGAGGCATCCAGATGATTGAGGTTTATTTATTATTTTTAAAAATATTTATTTATTTATTTGGCTGCGCCGGGTCTTAGTTGCGGCATGTGGGATCTAGTTCCTTGACCAGGGATCGAACTCGGGTCCCCTGCTTTGGGAGCGCGGAGTCTTCACCACTGGGCACCAGGGAAGTCCCCAGATGATTGAGGTTTATATACCGTCTTAGGCTAAACAAAGGAAAAGTGGTTTCGGGGCTTCTGGGTGGGGAGGTGAGCTAGGAAGGAGGGGTGGCTGGATGGTGAATGAGGTTTGTCTCGCTGTGCAGGTAAGACTCTCTCAGGTGATAAGACTCGTCTTCAGGAGTAGCTCTCTTCCTGCTAGAGACTTCTTATAAATGGAAATTTCCTTTACAAAAGGGCACCTTTGTACTTTACTTTTGGGCAGTTCTGGGGAGGTGAAGAGCGTTTCCTGTGTCTGCTGGTTCTCAATTCCCTTTAGCTCAAAAGAATCCTTATGCCAAAGTGACACATTTGGGGTGATGTTCTGGTGCCCTTCAGTATTTAGCCTTACATTCTGCCTTACAGGGGTGATAAGAATATCTGTATGAAACAGTTAGGGAACAAGTTACCCTGGAACCAAATACGGGATCTCCCATCCTCAGGGTAACTTTAAAAATTTTTTTTCATTGAAGTATAGTTGATTTACAATGTTGTGTTAGTTGCAGGTGTACAGCAAACTGATTCAGATATATAATATATAGATAGATAGATATTCTTTTTAGATTCTTTTCCATTAGCGGTTATTACAAAATATTGAGTATAGTTCCCATGCTATACAGTAGGTCCTTGTTGTTTATCTATTTTATATATAGTAGTTTGTATCTGCTAATCCCAAACTCCTAATTTATCCTTCCTCCACCCCCTTTCCCCTTTGGTAAACTTATGTTGTTTTCTATATCTGTAGGTCTGTTTCTGTTTTGTAAATAAGTTCACTTGTATCATATTTTAGATTCCACATATAAATGATATCATACGGTATTTGTCTTTCTCTTTCTGACTTACTTCACTTAGTATGATAATGTCTAGGTCCATCCATGTTGCTGCAAATGGCATTATTTCATTCTTTTTTTATGGCTGAGTAGTATTCCATTGTTTATATATACCACATCTTCTTTATCCATTCCTCTGTCGATGGACATTTAGGTTGCTTCCATGTCTTGGCTGCTGTAAATAGTGCTGCTATGAACATTGGGGTGAATATATCTTTTCAAATTAGAGTTTCAGGGTAACTTTTAAGTTATTGTTGTGAGAACATGACTTCTAGGGTTTGAGGTGGTCATGACTTAGGTTTATATGCCCCACTCCACCTCTGCAGTGTAACCTGGAGAAAGGGATAGAACTGAAGACCTAGAAAATCATCAAAATCAAAGAGACGCCCCTCTCTGTCGCTCATAGGGGTTATAATGAATTTAGAAGGTGGACATACAGTTTCTTTCCACATTCCACCTAGCAGTACTTAGGGTCTCACGTGCCCCTCCAGGATCTGCCTACTCTCCCATCACGAGGCGGCATCTATCCTGCCTCGCGCTGAACTGGGGAGGCTTCTGTGATTGTCTAGACGACAGAAAGCAGCGGAAGCAGCATTGCATGACCTCCGCGGCTGCGTCATAAATGACGGTACACTGTCCACCTGCTCTTTCTTGGGACAAGCACCTTGGGGATCAAGAGCCACGATGTGAGAAGCCCAGGCAGGGGACTTCCCCGGTGGTCCAGTGGTTAGGACTCTGGGCTTCCAATGCAAGGGCCGCAGGATCGATCCTTTGTCGGGGAACTAAGATCCCACATGCCACACAGTGTGGTCAAAAATAAATAAATAAATAATAAATAAAAGATAAGTTAAAAAAAAAAAAAAGAAGCCCAGGCACCCTGAAGCTGCCTGACGCTGGGACCGTGTAGAGGGAGCACGCAGAAATCCACACAGAGGTAGAGGGGGACACCGAGGAACCCCAGCCACTCCAGCCCCAGCCATCCAAGCAAGCATGTCTTACGGTGACTCTGACTGCGACCACGTGAGACACCCCGAACCAGAACTGCCTGCCGAGCCCAGTTAGTCCCCAGGACTTCGAAAGGGTAGTAAATCATTGCTCTGATTTTCCATCACTAGATTCAGGTGTAAGGGGTATAAGCGTGATGGAGACAACTCAGGGCTGGGAATCAAAAGACCAGCATTTCAGTACAGACAGTCCTGTGTGATCTGGACCTCTGGCCCCATCCACTTTGGCTTCTTCATCTGTTAAATGGGTACAATGATATATCCAAGAGGGGTTATTCTCCTTTTGCCTCATCCCTACCTTCTCCACGCAGGAGGTTAAACTCTGTGGACGGTTTCTTCCCCCTCTGTCTGCCTTGTTTCTGGCTTTGGGTTCCAGCCGATGGAAGACATCGCCAGGAGATTCCACGGGCAGAAGAGAGGTCAGGGTATTTATCCCAACCTGACCCCTTGCCAGGCAACAGTTGTGACAGGGGCTGCATTCCCAAGGGCAGCTCTTGCCAACTTCGGGGGACACTGCTTTCCCTCTTTGCTCCTTGTTAAAGGAAGATTATTCTGCCTCTTGTCAAAACGGTAAGGAAGCCTTTATTCAAGAGTGTTATAATAGCCAGGACAGGGAAGCAACCTAAATGTCCATAGACAGAGGAATGGATAAAGAAGATGTGGTATATATGCACAATGGCATATTACTCAGCCATAAAAAGGAATGAAATAATGCCATTTGCAGCAACATGGATGGACCTAGAGATTGTCATACTAAGTGAAGTTAAGTCCGACAGAGAAAGACAAATACCATACGATATTGCTTATATGTGGAATCTAAAAAAAGGGTACGAATGAACTTATTTGCAAAACAGAAGTAGAGTCACGGCTGTAGAAAACAAACATCCAGATTACCAGGGGATAAGGGGAGGGAGGGATATATTGGGAAGTTGGGATTGACTTATACACACTACTATATATAAAATAGATAACTAATAAGAACCTACTGTATAGCAAAAGGAACTCTACTCAATATTCTGTAATGACCTATATGGGTAACAAGTCTAAAAAAGAGCAGATATATGTATACGTATAACATTCACTTTGCTGTATGTACAGCAGAAACTAACACAACATTGTAAGTCAACTATACTCCAATAAAAATTAATTTAAAAAAAGACTGTTACAACAGAGGTATTGCAATAGGGTAGAGAGCTGGGGCTCAACTTCAAATACAACAAGAACAAATGGGGATTCGTAGCCAGGGAGCAGGGTGAGGGCGGCAGTGTATGGAAGACTACTAAGAGGAGACGTCAAGGCAGGGAGACTTCCTGCTAAACTGAGTGAACAGCCTTCTTGCTGAAGGCAGGGCAGGATGAGACATCAAAGGTGGGGGACGGGGAGCTTGACCAGACATCAAGCGGGGAGGATTCCCAGTAACCGACGGCCAGAGTCTTGTTGAGGCTGGGCGTGCACGCCAAAGACAGACGGGGCCAAGGTCAGAGCCTAGTCGAGAAGAGGCTCAGAGGAGCCCGACCACAGTGTGGTCAAGGAGAGAGTCTCTGTCGCCCGTCAGGCCCACTGCTGCTGACCCCTGGCACCTCACGTCCCCTCTTGGTTCCCTTGGTCCTGCCCACACCTCTGCACGGTGTCCTTTCATTAAACTCTTCAATGAAACCATGTGAGCCATGGGGTCTCCCTCTCCTGCAGCCCCTGATCGTTGGTCCTACCGACCCCCGGAGTTGTTTCGAGGATCAAATGAGAAGCTGCAGGCAAAAGAACTTTGGAAACCCTGAGGGTAAGGAAGTCATCTTCACGACTGAGAGAAATCCTAGCGCCCCGCGAAGGATGCAGGGCCGGGGCTTTGGGCTCAGTCCTGGGCTGTGTTACTGGGGCAAGTGTTTATCTTCCCCAAGCCTCCAGTTTCCATCCTATTCATCAAAGAAAGTGAATGCCTCTCATTGAGTCTTGGAGGACTGGCTACGGTAACACACCCCAAATTATTAAAAGACTCCCTAGCACATGGCGGGTATTAAATACGTGGTTAGTTCCCTACCTTCTCCCTTCCACTCCTATTCTGAAACTGTTTTCTCAGGCAGGTTTTACAAAGCCACTGACTGCATCCACGGCTTCCCACAGAGCATTTCAGATCTTTTTCTCAATACCCTGAGAGACAGAGCATCCTATTTAAGGAAGAATGGCTTGCCACAGGCCAGAAATTGATTGAATTGCCCAGAACAAATGTCCTTTTGCTTTTTCACTGGCGATCACGAGGTTCCGGTATAGAGCACAGACTGCATTTTGTATTGTTTCCTTTTTTTGTCTTTCCATCGAAAAAGCAATACGCACGGTGGTTACAGAAACTATTCAAGTAACACGAAAGTCCACACAGTAAGAATGGCGCGTCTTTGACTCACGCACTTTCTAATGCACGTTTATGACGTCAGGGTTTAGGGAAACCCAGTTGGTAACTTTTTTTCCAGCCTGAATCTTGAACCAGTTGAGAAATACGATTAAGACAGATGGGGCCCAATATCACTTTTATTAGTGATAACGTTGGTCTTGGAGAATATGGCTTATACTTGCAGGCAAGTGGGTTTGTCACTGATACTGGTGGAGAATGTGGCTTATCCTTGTGGGCTGGAATGAGATGAAAACCACCACCGGCCACTGACCACACTGGATCAAGGCAGTCAGAACCTTGACCTCCAATGACAGCCTGGCCCAGGGCAATCCAGTTATGGGCTCTCTGCTAGTGGGAGCGCTGTGCGTGCGCGTGCGTGTGCGCACGGGTGCAGAACCTCAGGCCAATCCTTATCCCAAATGCGTCAATCACGCAGAGCTCGCCTCACCTCCACGTGTTCGGGAGCGGGTGGGGGGAGGGGGGAATTCAATGAGCTGACGGACTTTAAGTGCCTGAGAGAAAGATCTAGATAGGAGAGACACGAGGAAAGGGAATGGGCACCAGGGCAGAAGAAGAAAAACTTGGGTCCACAAAAGCCATTTGAAGATGCCTTGTACCGAGAGGCTAAAAGCCAGCCTCCAGGACACCTGAGGCCTCAGACTCAGGATGAGCGGCTGCCGGACACACCTGCCTGATGCTGAATTAGCCTCCCGGGGACACCAGGAAGCACAAAGCCCCCAGCACAGCCCCAAACGCCTGGGTACACCGGATGGCCTTCCTCCGTCTCACCTGATCATCAAAGGCTTCTCAGTGTGATGGGTGTGCAACTTTCTGGAATGAGCGTGTGTAACTAATCAGAAAGAAAAATAAAGTGAAAATCGGAAATAGAGTAGCTGCCCCCCAGAATAGATGCCATAGCGATTTCCCAAGCGCCCGCTGTGTCACAGGGCACTCGCCCCACCTTCTTTCGCCGGAAGGTAGGTGGGTTTTATTAGACGTATTGTTTCGGAGAACAGAGGCTCTAAAAGGCGGCGCACGCTGCGCGGCGGCGGCGGCGGCGGCGGCGGCGGCGGGGCTGACCCGGGCTTTGGGGAGGGCCCTTTCCGTCCGTGGGGGTGTGGCGGCGGGGCAGGCCGAGCCCGTGGGAGCCGCTGCGGCCGCGCCCTCCTGCTGCCTCTTCCGCCGCCGACCTCCGCGCGGGCCCCCAGCCAGCCGCGGTGGGCGGAGGAGCGCACGCCGCGCCGCGTCCTTATCAACAGGCCGGGCGGCGTGGCTCGCGGCCACCTGGTCCGAGGAGGCGAAGTCCCGGGTGGGGCCATGGCTCCCCGGGGCGCGGAGGCCGGCCAGGGTCCGAGAGGAGGCGGGGAGCGCTGAGCCCGGAACGGGCGGTGCGCACGGGCCGGCGGCCGGCGGGGCGCCCAGGGAGCGCACGCGGCAGCATGCGCGCCCTCCTGCCGCCGCTGCTGCTGCTCGCCTGCGCCGCGCACGCCGTGAGTACGCGCGCCTCCGCGGGTCCCGCGCGGGGTGGGGGGATGGGGGCCCCCAGATCTTCCGCTGGGGAGTGGGAGCCCTTCCTCCGCATGCGTCCCCCACAGCTACGATCTCTCTCCGCTCCTCTCCGGAGGGCCCGCTCCTCCAAAACACCATCGGCGTGAGCGCGGGCGCAGGCAGCGCCGAGATAACCCCCTTGCCCTCCAGCCCACCCCTTCCTCCCGGCTGCGCCTCCGGGGCCCTCCTAGGCGGGGCTCTGGAGCCGCCCCTGGCCGTGCGTTTTGTGTGCCGGGCGCTTTGCCTGCGTTATTGCCGTGAAACCTCATCATAGCCTTTAGAGGTTGATGTTTTCACCCTCACTTTGCGGACAAGGAAAGCGAGACTTGGAAAGACCAAAAATCTTGCCCCGAGAAAAGACAACTGGAACCCAATCCGTCTGCTCCAAAGCCTTGACATTTGCACACACACCGGGCTGCGGATGGGAAGACCTCCGAAAGCTTTGGCCGCAGCCGCTGCTGGTTCCGTGATGGGACGGGGTCTGCAGCTCTTCCCCTCGCCTCTCCTGTGGGTTTGGCTCCCCAGTGTCTGTGTCTGGGGACTCCTGGGAGCAACTGGTCTCCCCAAACCAGGCCCAGGGAGGAGCTGGCCGAGAAAAGAGAAGGCAGCAGAGTGGGTGGCGTGTTTTTCTTTCTTTCTCAGAAACTCCAGGGAATCCGGGCCTCTCCCTGCGGGATTTGTGAATGGGAGAGTGGCTGCACCCAGACTGGCTGGCTGGAAGCGAGGGCGGGGGGTTGGGAAGTGGGCGCACAGATTCCAGAACCACTCTTTCCCACCAGCCCTCCAAACTGGCCCCCGGGGCCTCTGTCGCAAGAAACTTCCCAGGGAAAGCACTTGGGAACTTAATTCTGAGTCTGCAGTCTCTGTCCTGGGCAAGTCCTTACTGGCGTCCAGTGACCTCGCCTTCCTGTAGTCCTGTCCTGTTTGACTGCAAGAAAGACCTGCTTCCCGAGCTGACGGGAGCGTTGGCATGCAGGAGGGGCGGCTCTGTGGCATCCAGGGTGGGCTTTGGGGCTTGTTCCCAGCTCGCTTGTAACTTGGAGCCTCTTGTCCTAGGGCTGGAGTTGGAAGGTGCTAGGGCAACAGCACCCGCTCGTTAGTCTAAGCTCCCACTTTGGGGAAACGCCACCTGAGACGGTGGGGACAGTTCGAAGCCCGGTGCAGCCTCCAGGTGTGTTGTTATTCGGTGCCCAGGGCTGGGAGGCAGCCGCTCCCTCTTGGTGATCCTCCCAGCCTCCTTTTTAAGTATCTGCAGTAACTCTGCGGTTATCAGAAGAAATCGACAGGTAGCTGGGCTTCAGGACTGAGGTTCAACCTACATTTTAATCTCAAGGGGACCCCGGTGTTATCTCAGGAATAAACAGAGGGGAAAGGAGAGCCTCCCCTTGGTTCAAGTCTTCTGTGTGCCTTGGAAGGATGCTTATTATGCCCTGGTCCAGTTACCTCCTTTTACAGGGGAGCAAACTGAGACCCCCAGAGAGCAGGGACCTGCTCCACATCAGCTGGTTTGTGGCAGCGCTGAGACTGGAGCCCAGAGCTCTGTCCGGGACGCCCCTGGTCTTCACGTGCATTTTCATCCACTCCTGTACCGCTTTGTGTTCTCTGAGGTGGATTCCTGTGTGTAAGTCTTGGTTCTCTGGTGATTTTATGGGCTTATCCAGACTTGAGGTTCACACTTCTTGGCAGAGAACTCCTTCAACAAATAGGAGTGGAACTGACCTACCTCGGTTGGAGTATTTCCCAGCCTATGAAACCCTGCTTTTTTTTTCCTGTTTGTTTGAGTTGTCAGACATTCGATTTTGAAATTGAAGGGCATTCAAACAATTCTTTATTCATTTCGTGCTCCCTCTTGAGGGAAATCATAGGCATCTTTCTAACTGGGGGGGGGGCAGTCACTAAGGCCAAATGCTTATTACTGTCCCCTCCCCCGCCTTTCCATACAGGGTGATGTCGGGAGGGTCCCTTGCCAGTGGACTGACAAGTGCTGATGGCTGATGGGGCAGGTTTCTGAGACCTGGGTAGGAAACCCTGGCCACAGCTCGCCTGTCCCCACCCGTGCCTCTCATGAGGACTTCTACCTGGAACACTATTGTCATTATTTACCAGCACATCTGTCCTCCCCAATATGTTCATTTCGAGCTTGAGCCTTGAGACTTAGTCTCGCTCATCCTGTGTCCCTAGAGCCTGTCCCAGCGTAAGGGGGAGTCAGTGAGTGTGTGTGGGCTGAATGAATGCATGAGTGAGTGAATGAAATGATGGTGCTATCCATAGTGGCTGTCCTCAGCTGGGACAGTTTCATATAGCAACAGGTAGTGAAGCATGACATCTTGAAAGCAATCCTTGCTTACAAAACTGTACATAAATGTGTCAGGAAAGGAGGAGTCGTCACTCAGGGGAGGGCTTTTTAATCCAGGGCATCTGGCAAGCTGCCCATCTGAGAACCTGAGTTAACGGGGGTGCAGGGCTGCTTTTTCCTTCAAGCAGGGTTTCTTAACTTTGACGCGGTAATTCTGGATATTAAACCTGGGCTTTTCACAAGGGTTGCTGGGAAGAGAGCTAGGCCCTCCCCTGGCATGGGAGGGAACGAGGGGGTGGAGACAGGGGGTGGGGCGGAGGCAGTGCTGTCTTGTGCCCTGTGCGCTGTCCAGCAGCGTCCCCGGACTCTAGCCACCAGAAGCCAGTACCACCTCTCCAAGTCGTTCCAACACAAAGTGTCTCCAGACACTGCCAGATGTCCTCGGGGAGCAGGCAGGGCAAAACTGCCCTGGTTGAGAACCACTGTCTTAAATGTTATGTTTCAGGGGAAACGCGTGAACAGGATTCACAATCGGTGTCACTGGATGTTGGATTCAGGGTAGTGTGGGGTTGGTGACAGGGAATCTGAGCCGGAGGACAGAAGCAGGTGTACCTGATGGAGACCCATTTCCAGACAAGAAGACTTCTGCAGGGCATGGGTTCCTTGGGCTTCTCCACCCTCCCTTCCCACTCCCCCTCCCCACCTTCATTCCTTCTCAGTTGACGGCACAGAAACTCCAAGGATGGGGTCTGGCACACATGGTGGTCCCCACCCCTCTCTGGGCTGCATCTGGACCCAGAGGCTGACGAGCTCTGTGGCAGCTGGGTGAGCAGAGTTTTAGGAAGGCCTGCAAAGGTCACAGGAGGATCTGGCTACTGCAGCCTCTTAGATGAAAGTCACTGGGAGTTTTGGACAATATTCTGAGAAGTATTTGTGGGTTTCTTTTTGAGTGTTTACTGTCCCTAAATTAACGTGACTGATGACGATGATGGTGAAGATGGTGAAGGCTTCCCTTACTGAGCACTTACTTCACACCAGGTACTCTGCTCAGTCCTTCCTGGCACTGTCTGATTTACTTCTCACACCAACAATCAGTATCCTCGCTGTGCACATGAAACAGAGGCTCAGAGAGAGGTGAAGCCATTGGTCAAGGTCACCCAGCTGGACACGGTGGCGTGAGGACCCAAACCCAGCTGTTCTTAGCCAGCATGTGCGTCTGCTCCCAAGGAGAGGCCGCTCTGGTTTCTGGTGCCCAAGGCGCTGTCGTGAAATTCTCTCCCAAACCGCAAAATGACACTAATTTCAGTTTAATCTAATCACTTCGTAAAACATAAACAAAATACTGGATTACACACAGCATTTTATTGAGGGGGCCAGAGATGAGCTTGGGGTCACGAAGTCCAGCAGGAGGTGCGCTTCCCACACTGTTTAGGGGAGTCCTCTAGGCTTTGGCACCCCCTTTAGGAGATGCTATAGAGTTCCCCTCCCTCTGTCCCGTCCCCAGTATTCCCCGCATGCCAGGGATGGGCAGAGCTTTCTTCCTGGCACCGCTTGTTGAAAGTGCAGACTTAATAACCAGGATTGGAGCGCTGCCCACAGAGCGGCCCCTGCAGTGGCCCCTGGTTTGGTGCCTGCACCCCTGCCCTTAGCAAGCTGAGGTTTCTCACCACTGACCTTGGCTCGGGCTCTGGAACAACCTGCAGCCCAAGGCAAGCCCCGCAACACTCAGATCCTATCTGCTTGCTTACATGACAAACAGAGGGCTGCCCAGCATTCGAGAGGACACGAGAAAACAGGGATCTCCTGGGACCCACCCAGTTTCAACAGGCCGTGTCTAACAGAGTCCAAGGGGCCTCTGGGGAAGGGACCTCCCCGGTGCATCATGTCCTGCCCGTCGTGCTGCCAGGATTCCTGAGTTTTCCAGACTTCTCCAGAATCCCTGCGTGCCCCGCATCAGTTCTCTTTACCTTGGCTCCCAGAGGCTCCCCCTGGTGTCTTCTCAGATTTCTGACCTCACCACCTCCTCTTTCATTTTCAGCAGACCGGGTCTATCTCCCATTTCCTGAGAGTCAGGGAAAGAACTTCCTCTGAGCAACATCTTGCCCTCACAGATATGTCTGAATGGTACCCTCCTGTGCCCTTCCTCCTGCCCTTCCTTCACAAGGGCTGCCATAACAGAGCACCACAGACTGCGGGCCTTAAACAGTGGACGTTTATCTTCTCATAGTTCTGGAGGCTGGAAGTCCCAGATCTAGGGCCAGCATGGTCGTGTTCTGGGGAGCCCTCCCTCCCCAGACGGCTTGCAGACGACTGCCTTATCCTCACATGGCTTTTCCTCTGAGCGGGCACAGAGAGAGTGAGCCCTCTGGTGTCTCTTCTCATAAGAACACTAACCTATCAGATCTGGGCGCCACCCCCTTAGACCTCATTTGACCTTAATTACCTCCTTATGGGCCCGTCTCCAAACAGAGCCACACCCGGGGTTAGGGCACCAATGTATTCGTTGGGGGACACAGATATCCTGTCCACAACACATCCAGGCGGAACAGAGGCTCTGCTCCGGCCCACGGCCATCCCAGCACCCGTGCTCCCACCCCCGCCCCCACCACGCTCAGTGACTTGTGTCTTGAGCCGACACAGAGGCAGCCCAGTTCTCACTGTCCTCCTCTTGACTGGCTTTTTCCATCAGCTGCTCAACCTTCCCAAGGCTGGTGGCACAGGGTCCTCCCCCTGCACTCTGGGCCTTCTGGCCACAGTTCCATCTCTGACTTATTACGGCCAGCGTCGTCTTAGAAGAAGCGTCCACGACCCCTGCCTCCACCTCCGCCCATTTCTCAGCCAGCCGCACCCTGGCTCCCACCCGCCACCCACGGGCTTCAGTCACCAGTGCCTGTGTTGCCACATTCATTAGACAGGGTGCGGTCTTTGGTCTACCCGGGAACCATGTGACTGATGAGAGGGGCTGGACGTTAACGAATGACGAGATCAAGGCAGCAGGCACACACCCAGACTGTCCTGGTCAAACTGGGCAGGACACCCATGGGACCCCAGCCTTTGGAAGCATTCCGTGCCAGGACACCCTGTCCCTTTCCCCGCCTTGGCTCCTACCTTTCGCTGTTCCCACCACGCCTCTCCAGAGGTTCCTCCTCTCGCGTGGTCCCTCCAGTGGCTAGGCCCCTCCTCTCGCGTGGCTGGCTCCTCTCGCGTGGCTGGCTCCTCTCGCGTGGCTGGTTCCTTCTCGCGTGGCTGGCTCCTCCTCGCGTGGCTGGCTCCTCTCGCGTGGCTGGTTCCTTCTCGCGTGGCTGGCTCCTCTCGCGAGGCTAGCTCCTCTCGCGTGGCTGGTTCCTTCTCGCGTGGCTGGCTCCTCTCGCGCAAGGTTCCTCCTCTGGCGTGGTCCTTCTTTACGCTATTATTCCCAGCCTGTGCGGGTTGTTCCCCGAGGCTGTCTCTGGCCCTTGGTCTTCTGGGTCTGCTCCCTCTTACCGTGTGAGCTTCTTTGGCCGTCTTACCGCGTCACAAACCCAGTCTTGCTCAACCAAACTTCTCTCACCTCAGCTCCCAGGCCTACATCTCGTTTCCTTGTTTTCCCTGTTCTTGGAGCTGTCGAGGCACCCAGAGCAGACGCATCATGGAAGCCACGCCGGCCCTGCCCTCAGCCGGCCCTCAGGCCCCCGCCGGCTCTGTCACGTCCGTCCGCATCCTCTCCGCTCTGTGGGGATGACTTCTCGGGTGCAGCCGCCTCCCGGGGGCCCCTGCCGCTGCTGGTGGTCCATCGTGACCTGGCGGCTGCCTTCCCCTCGCGCTCCCGCCTCGGGCCACTCTGACTCCTTGGAGCCGGTGAGCTCCGGGAGCAGGACGCGCGTCCGTTCGCCTTTGATTGCGGGGCGTCCTGGGGGCCCAGTAAGTGTTTGATGACGTTTTGTGCTTCGAACTGGTTGTAAGATTGAGTTCCTTCTTTTTCTTTCTCATGCTATAAACTAGTATTTCTCTTGTTTCCCCCTTGAAGCTATTCCTTTCCAGTCTCAACGTTGGCAGGTGAGTAATTATATTGTAAAGTGTGATGAGCAAAGTGATGCGTTTCTTCACCTCCTTCAGAATTCAACAGGTTTTCATTGTATCTCCTCCCAGATATTACCTTTTCGGATTTAAGAGTCCAAAATAGCTCACAGAACCCTCTCTTGACATCTTTCCTCTCTTATGTTGGGGTCTGTCTCGTTATTTTCTCTCTCTGCAGGTTGGACTTTTCTATCCCCAAATTATTAATTAGTTTGATAATTAAGTGAATAAGAGCTTTTTCACTCCTTCAGAGATTCAAAAATTTACTTCCTCCGTGTGCTTTCTTAGGAAGTTACTAGAGAACATGCTTCTGTAAAACAAGGAAGAAGAGTAAAGAAAAAGGGAGTCCAGGAAATGGAACTCTGGCCGGGGGAGCGGGGAGAGGCCCCCAAAACCACAGGCCGGTGTTGGGAAGAGGAAGGAGGTCTGTGGGAGGGAGGGCTCCGGGGGGGGAAAACGAATAGGACTGGTATTTTTTTAACATCTTTATTGGAGTATAATTGCATTACAACGGTGTGTTAGTTTCTGCTGTATAACAAAGTGAATCAGCTGTACATATACATATATCCCCATGTCTCCTCCCTCTTGTATCTCCCTCCCACCCTCCCGATCCCACCCCTCTAGGTGGTCACAAAGCACCGAGCTGATCTCCCTGTGCTATGCAGCTGCTTCCCACTAGCTATCTGTTTTATATTTGGTAGTGTTTATATGTCCATGCCACTCTCTCACTTTGTCACATCTTACCCTTCCCCCTCCCCGTGTCCTCAAGTCCATTCTCTACATCTGCGTCTTTATTCCTGTCCTGCCCCTAGGTGCTTCATGACCTTTTTTTTTTTTTTTAGATTCCGTATATATGTGTTAGCATACGGTATTTGTTTTTCTCTTTCTGACTTACTTCACTCTGTATGACAGACTCTGGGTCCATCCACCTCACTACAAATATCTCAATTTCGTTCCTTTTTATGGCTGAGTAATATTCCATTGTATATATGTGCCACTTCTTCTTTATCCATTCATCTGTCGATGGACACTTAGGTTGCTTCCATGCCCTGGCTATTGTAAATAGAGCTGCAATGAACATTTTGGTACATGACTCTTTTTGAATTATGGTTTTCTCAGCGTATATGCCCAGTAGTGGGATTGCTGGGTCGTATGGCAGCTCTATTTTTAGTTTTTTAGGGAACCTCCATAGTGTTCTCCATAGTGGCTGTATCAATTTACATTCCCACCAACAGTGCAAGAGGGTTCCCTTTTCTCCACACCCTCTCCAGCATTTATTGTTTGTAGATTTTTTGATGATGGCCATTCTGACTGGTGTGAGATGATACCTCATTGTAGTTGTGATTTGCATTTCTCTAATGATTAGTGATGTTGAGCATCCTTTCATGTGTTTGCTGGCAATCTGTGTATCTTCTTTGGAGAAATGTCTGTTTAGGTCTTCTGCCCATTTTTGGATTGGGTTGTTTGTTTTTTTTTTGAAGAATTAGTTGAGAATGACTGGGGTTAGTTTATTTATTTATTTATTTTTTGGCTGTGTTGGGTCTTCGTTTCTGTGCGAGGGCTTTCTCTAGTTGTGGCAGGCGGGGGCCACTCTTCATCATGGTGCGCGGGCCTCTCACTGTCGTGGCCTCTCGTTGCGGAGCACAGACTCCAGACGCGCAGGCTCAGTAATTGTGGCTCACGGGCCCAGTTGCTCCGCGGCATGTGGGATCTTCCCAGACCAGGGCTCGAACCCGTGTTCCCTGCATTTGCAGGCAGATTCTCAACCACTGCACCACCAGGGAAGCCCCTGTTTTTTTGATATTGAGCTGCATGAGCTGCTTGTAAATTTTGGAGATTAATCCTTTGTCAGTTGCTTCATTTGCAAATATTTGCTCCCATTCTGAGGGTTGTCTTTTCGTCTTGTTTATGGTTTCCTTTGCTGTGCAAAAGCTTTTGAGTTTCATTAGGTCCCATTTGTTTATTTTTGTTTTCATTTCCATTTCTCTAGGAGTAGGTCAAAAAGGATCTTGCTGTGATTTATGTCATAGAGTGTTCTGCCTATGTTTTCCCCTGAGAGACAAACTTGATTTTTAAAAACTGTTTAAAGGGAACTTTTCAGTACTAATAGCTCTTGTTTTGAGAAAATGTTATATAAATTTTAGCAATACTTTTTCACCTTCACTTGTTTCTTCTTCTGTGAATTTTAAGTAAAATTATATTTAATACTTTTTTTTTAAAGGGGGTGAACTATAGAGGATGGTTGTTTTTCTTCTTCATCTTTTTTTTTTCTTTTTTGTCTTAAAAAAATTTTTTTGGCCCCCTGTATTGGCAGCGTGGAGTCTTAACCACTAGACCGCCAGGGAAGCCCCAGTTTATTCAATTTTAATGGAAGGATAAGGGTAAAAGAAATGTGGGATGATCCATTTTGTACCCACTAAGATGGATATTTTTAACACAGAATAACAAAGGTTGATGAGGACGTAGAGAAATTAGAACTCTATGCATTGATGGCGGGAAGGTAAAATGGGGCAGCTGCTGTGGAAAACAGTGTGGTGGTTTCTTAAAAAAGTAAACACAGAATTACCATATGATCCACACATTTTGCTTCTGGGTATGTACCCAGAAGAATCAAAGCAGGGACTCGAAAAGATATTTGTACACCTCTGTTCCTGGCTGCATTATTCACAGTAGCCAAGAGATGGAAACAACCCAGCGATGAATGGATGAACAAAGTGCGGTCTGTCCATACAATGGAATAGTATTCATCCTTAAAAAGGAATGAAATTCTGACAGATGCTACAATGTGGACGTGAAATGAGCCAGACACAAAAGAGCAGATATCGCATGACTCCATTTATATGAAGTACCTAGAACAGACACATGCATAGAATCAGAAAGTAGAATAGAGGTTACCAGGGGCTGCAGGAAGGGTAACGGATAGTTACTGTTTAATTGGTACAGAGCTTCTGTTGGGCCAGTTGAAAAGTCCTGGAGATGGATAGGGGTGATCATTGTACAACTCTGTACACTAAACCACGGTTAAAATGGTAAATATTATGTATATTTTACTACAACTTAAGAAAAATGTAGAATGAAAAAGTTAAACTGTCTTCGGATGTTTATTTTTCCATAGTCCCAGGGAAAAACACAAAGGAAGTTAAGTTTTTCTTGGAGGGGTTCTCATTGTAGGTGTTCCCTCATTCCTCATCTTGTTCCATCGCTCTCAAGACCCTCTTTGCTTCAGCGCCCCTTTCTTCATTTCCGGCAATGCACATGGCCACCCACTTTCGGGAAACGTCACTCCTAGCCAGTCAGCTGTGCTGTGTAACAGCCACGAAAACTCAGTGGCACATAGCAATGCGTGTTTACTTCTTTCTTAGTGTTTGCAAGTGAGCTGGGGTTTGACTGGCCCGCTATGATGCTGATGTTGATCCAGTCAAGATGCAAAACAAGTCTGCAACCCTGAGGACCCTTCATGGTGCCCTGTTAGAGTCATACCTCCCTCCCTCCCACCCTCACCCTCCCTTCACTCCTGACAACCACTAATAGGGTCTCCATTTCTATAGATATAATTTTGCTGTTTCAAGAATGTTATATAAATGATGTGGAATCTAAAAAAAATGATACAAATGAACGTATTTACAAAACAGACTCACAGACATAGAGTACAAACTTATGGTTACCAAAGGGGGAAGGGGGTGGAGGGATAAATTAAGTGTTTGGGATTAACATATACACACTTCTCTATATAAAATAGATAACCAACAAGGACCTACTGTACAGCACAGGGAACTCAGTACTCTCTAATAACCTGTATGGGGAAAGAATATGAAAAAGAATGGATGCACGTATAACTGAATCACTTTCCTCTACACCTGAAACAAACACAAAGGTTGTAAATCAACTATACCCCAATATAAAATAATTAAATTTTAAAAAGAATGTTATATAAATGTAATCATACAGTATGTAACCGTTTGGGATTGGCTTTTTTCATTCAGCATATTTCTCTGGATATTCATTTAAGTTGGTCCATGTATTACTACTTTGTTCCTTTTAATTGCTGAGTAGAATTTCATAGTATGGAGGTACCATAGTTTGTTTAACCATTTACCCATTGAAAGGCATCTAGACTGTTATAGTTTTGGGCTCTTAGGAATAAAGCTGCTACAAATAGTAGTGTACAGGTTTTTTTGTGAATATAAGTTTTCACTTCTCCAGGGTAAATGCCCAAGAGTGCAATGGCTGGTCATATGATAGTTGCATGTTTAGCTTTTCTTAAGACACTGTCAACCTGTTTTCCAGAGTGGTTGCCTCATTTTACAGTGCCACCAGCAATGTGTCCGTGACCTAGTTTCACCACAACCTTGCCAGCATTGTCGTCATTTTTTATGTTAGATATTCTGATAAGCATGTAGTGATACCCCATTATGATTTCAATTTGCATTTACCTAATAGCTAATAATGTTGAACATCTTTTCATGTGCTTATTTGCCATCTGTGTGTCTTTTCTGAAATGTCTTTTCATGCATTTTGCCTATGTTCTAAATAGATTTTTTTTTTTTTTTTGACCGTGTTGGGTCTTCGTTGCTGCGTGCGGACTTTCTCTAGTTGTGGCGAGCAGGGGCTACTCTTCTTTACGGTGCGTGGGTTTCTCATTGTGGTGGCTTCTCTTGTTGTGGAGCACAGGCTCTAGGTGTGTGGGCTTCAGTAGCTGCAGCACACGGGCTCAGTAGTTGTGGCTCACAGGCTCCAGAGCACAGGCTCAGTAGTTGTGGCTTGTGGGCTCTAGGGCACACAGGCTTCAGTAGTTGTGGTGCATGGGCTTAGTTGCTCCACAGTATGTGGGATCTTCCTGGACCAGGGATCGAACCTGCTTCCCCTGCACTGGCAGGCAGATTCTTAACCACTGCGCCACCAGGGAAGTCCCTAAATAGATTTTTTAATTTGTTTACTATTGAGTTTTGAATGTTCTCTGTCTGTTCTAGATATTAGTTCTAATTTGCAGATTGCAAATATCGTCTCCTCATCTGTAGCTTGCCTTTTCATCCTCTTAACATGGTTTTTCTTGGAGCAAAAGTTTTAAATTTTAGTGAAGTCCGATTTATCAGTTTTTCTTTTTATGGATCGTGCTTTTGGTATCAAGTATAAGAAATCTTTGCCTGGCCCTACATCTTGAAGAATTTCTATGTTTTTTCTAAAAGTTTTAGTTTAATGTTTTGCGCTCAAGTCCATGATCATTTTGAGGTAATTTGTGTACAAGGTATGAGTCTTAGTTCAAGGTTCATTTTGTTATCTGTAGCTGTCCAGTCGCTTTAACACCGTTGCCTATTCTTCTAATAATACCATGCTGTTTTGATTACTGCAGCTATACAGCGAGCCTTTAAACTAGCTGAACTGATTCCTCCCACTTATTTTTTTAAAATTAATATAATTTATTTTGTTGAGAGGATTTATTTAGGTTTACAGAAAAATTCTGCAGAAAGTACAAAGAATGACCATATACCCCCTCAACCCTTCCTCTCCAGTGTCTCCTATTACTAATATCTTGCATAAAAGTGGTGCATTTGTTACAATTGTTGAGCTAATACTGATACATTAACCAAAGTCTCTAGTTTACATTGCTTTTTTTACAGGTCTTTTTTATTGAAGTATAGTTGCTGTACGATACTGTATAGGCTATAGGTGTACAATTAGGGATTCACAATTTTTAAAGGTTATGCTCCATTTATAGTTATTGTAAAATATGGGCTCTGTACCCCGTGTTGTACAACGTATCCTTGTAGCTTATTTTATACCTAGCAGTTTGTACCTCTTACTGCCCTGCCCCTAGCTTGCCCCCCTTCCCTCTCCCTGCTGGTAACCACTAGTTTGTTGTCTGTATCTGTGAGCATGCTCTTTTTTTGTTATATTCACTGGTTTGTCTTCCTCGTTTTGAGTCTCCATTGTCTGGCCCTGCCCTGCGTACTAGACTCAGCTTCATGGCAGTGACGAGCATTCTTGGCTTTGGGCTTGCAGGTGGGAGCCCTCCCTCGGCTGTGCGCTGTGCTGCAGGTGCTGCGGGAAGAGCGGGACCAGTGTCTGCAGGGACTCGCCGAGGAGAGGGCCAGGCACCCGGCCCCAGGTACGTGCACACCTGGGCCCACTCTGGGATGTGCGTTGCGTCCAGGTCCACTGGGTTGGGGGCAGGTAGGGGCTGGAGCAGCTGCGTCCTTTCAGAGAGTAAGCTGAGGGGAAGGGCCTGGAGTGACCCTGGTGGCCAGTCTATACACACCCAGAGAAACCACGCCTCTCTTTGGTTCTCTGAGTTTGTGGTTACAGCCAGGGTTGTTGAACCATTAGCTTCTGCATGATGACTTCACCAAGGTAAGCGTTTGGTGAGAGTTACTTATCAAGGCGGTGTACTTCTCACCCATTCTTTCACCTCTACTGCTAGTTTGATGGGAGAGGCAGCGTGGGGTCTGGAAAACTTGGAGTCCATTGCTGGCTGACCCTCACTGGCTGTGTGAACACAGACAAATTATTTAACCTTCTGAGTCTCGCTTTACTGATCTATAAAACGCAGGTGATAAAGTCTACATCAAAATTATAAAGTCTACATCAGAATTATAAAGATATATGAGATATATCTATTATAATGTATAATGTAATTCTACATCAGAATTATAAAGGTATATGAGATATATGAGATAAAGTATGTTAATACAGGTGTTTCTTAAATAGTATTAAATATTTGTTATTATTAGTCAAGACTGTAAATATTGTTAATTTGATATTTACATGTTAACTTTACTTCTATTCCCTTCCTTCACTTATCTGCTTTGCCTGCACTCATCTAAGGGCAGGGAGGGATGTAGCGTTAAGAGAAGAATCCTTTACAGACAGTCAGACAAAGACTTGTACAGGCAAGGTCTGAGCAGCACGGGTTACAGTAGCCAACAGGTGGAAACAACCCAAGTGTCTGTCAGCTGACGAATGGGTAAAGAAGATGTGATCTGTACGTACGACAGAACAGCATTCAGTCTTAAAAAGGAATGAAGTACTGATACATACTACCACGTGGATAAATTTTAAAAAACGTGAAGTGAAAGAAGTCTGTTGTAAGAGGCCATGTGTTATATGATTCTACTTGTATGAGATGTCCAGATTAGACAAATTCATAGAGACAGAAGTTAGATTCGTGGTTGTCGGGGGCTCAGGGGACAGGGCTGGGGAGTAACTGTGTAGGAACTGCCTTTTGGTGGTGGTGAAATGTCTACAACTGGATAGAGGTGCCGGTCACACAACACTGTGAATGTACTAAATGCCACTGATTGTACACTTTAAAATGGCTAATGGTTAATTTTATGTGATGTGAATTTCTTTTTAATAGACTTTATTTTTTAGAGCAGTTCCCTGCAGAGTGGAGCGGAAAGTACAGAGCGTTCCCACATACTCTCTGCTACTCCCTCCCACCCAAACACAGAGCCTCCGTCACCGTTAGCATCCTGCACCAGGTGCTACCTTTGTTACAGCTGATGAACCTACACACCATCGTCACCCAGAGTCCACAGTTTACATTAGGGGTCACCCTTAGTGTTCCTATTCGGTGGGCTTTGAAAAATGTATGACTGCACGTATCCACGATTATACCACCATACAGACTAGTCTCTCTGGCCTGAGAGCCCTCTGTGCTCCACCGATGCAGCCCTCTCTCTCCTCTAACCCCTGGCAACCACTGATCCTTTTACTCTCGCCATAGTTTTGCCTTTTCCAGAAAGTCATATAGTTGGAATCATGCAGTGTGTAATCTTTTCAGGTTGGTTTCTTTCACTTGGTAATATACATTTAAGGTTTTTCTCATGTCTTTTCATGGCTTGGTAGCTCATTTCTTCTTTGAGCTGAAGAATATTCCACCGTCTGGATGGGCCACAGTTTATCCATTCTCCTACTGAAAGACATCTTGGTTGCTTCCAAGTTTTGGCGATTCTAAATCAAGTTGTTCTGTGCAGACATAAGTTTTCAATTCATTTGGATAAATACCAAAGAGAATGGTTGCTAGATCGTATGGTGAGAGCATGTTCAGTTTTGTAAGAAGCTGCCAAACTGTCTTCCAAGTGGCTGCACCATTTTAATTTCCCACCAGCAGTGAATGAGGGTTCCTGTAGCTCCACATCCTTGACAACATTTGATGTTGTCAGTGTTTTGCTTTGTTTTTTTAATTGTAGTAAAATACACGTAACACAAATTTCACTGTCTTAACCGTTTTTCTTTCTTTTTCTTCCAGTTTTATTGAGATATAGTTGACATACAGCAGTGTATAAGTTTAAGGTGCACAGCATAATGATTTGACTTACATACATCATGAAATGACTGTCACAAGAAGTTTAGTGAACACCATCATCTCTTATAGATGCAGAGTTAAAGAAACAGAAAAAAATGGTGTGACGAGAACTCTTGAGATTGCTCTCTTAACAACTTTCACATATAACACACAGCAGTGGTAACTGTATTTATCAAGCTGCACATCACATCCCCTAGTTCTTATTTATCTTATAACTGGAAGTTTGTACCTTTTGACTACCTTCCTGCAATTCCCCCCAGCCCGGCCTCTGGTACCCACAAATCTGATCTCTTTGTCTATGAATTTGTTTGTTCGTTTTCGAAGTATAATGGACCTACAACGCTATGTTAGTTTCTGATACAGAACATAGTAATTTAATATTTCTGTACGTTTCAAAATGATCACCAAGACAAGTCTAGTTTTGATGTGTCACCGTACGAAGATATTACGTAGTTACTAACTCTATTCCCCACTCTGTACATTTCATACCGGTGACTCATTTATTTTGCAGCTGGAACTTTGTATCTCTTAATATCCCTCACCTATTTCTTTCCTCCCCCACCCTGCCTCCCTGTGGCAACCACCTGTTTGTTCTCTGTAACGTGTTTCTTTTTAGTTATGTTTGTTCATTTGTTTTATAGATTCCACATCTATAAAATCATAGAAATCATAGTGAAATCGTATAGTATTTGTCTTTGTCTGACTTATTTCACTTATCATAATACCCTCTAGGTCCATGCATATTGTCACAACTGGCAAGATTTCATTCTTTTTTATGACTGAGTAGTATTCAGTTGTGTATATATGTACCACGTCTTCTTTATCTGTTCATTCATCTGTTGATGGGCACTTGGGTTGCTTCTGTATCTTGACTATTGTAAATAATGCAGTGAACATAGGGGTGCATGTATCTTTTCTAATTAGTGTTTTTGTTTTCTTTGGATAAATAGCCAAGAGTGGAATTGTTGGATCATATGGTAGTTCTATTTTTTAAGTTTTTGAGGACTTTCCATAGTTTCTCCCCAGTGGCTGAAGCAATTTATATTCCCACCAACAGTGCACGAGGGTTCCCTTTTCTCCACACCCTCGTCAACACTTGTTATTTCTTGTCTTTTTGATAATAGTCATTCTGACAGGTGTGAGGTGATATCTTGTGGTGGTTTTGATTTGTGTTTCCCTGATGATCAGTGATGTTGAGCATCTTTTCATGTGCCTGTTGGCCATCTGTATGTCTTCTTTGAAGAAATGTAGTTTAAAAAAACATGTAAATTTCATCAACTTAACCATTTCTCAGTGTACAGTACAGTCATGTTAAGTTCACATTGCTGTGCACCCAATCTCCAGAACCTTTTATCTTGCAAAACTGGAGCTCTATACCCATTAAACAACAACTCTTTTCCTCTCTTCCATTATCCCCTGGGAACCATCATTCTACTTTCTGTTTCTATGGATTGAATGGTTCTAGGTACCACAAATAAATGGAATCATACAGTATTTGTCTTTTTGTGATTGGCTTATGGTATCTCATTGAGGTTTTGATCTGCATTTACATGATGGTTAGTGATGTTGAGCATATTTTCCTGTGTTTCTTGGCCATTTGTATGTCTTCTTTAAAGAAACGTCCTTTCAAGTCCTTTGACCATTTTTAAATAGGGTTGTTTGGTTTTTTGTTATTGAGTTGTAGTTCTTTATATATTCTGGATATTAACCCTTTATCAGATATATGATTTGCAAATAATTTCTGTCGTTCTCTAGGTTGCCTTTTCATTCTGTTGATTGTGTCCTTTGATGTACAAGTTTTTAAGTTTGATGTATAACCTAATATATCTAATTTTACTTTTGTTGTCAGTTCTTTTGGTGTCATATCCAAGAAAGCATTGCCAAATCCAATCTCATGAAACTTCCTCTAAGAATTTTATAGTTTTAGCTCTTACATTTAGGTCCTTGGTCCATTTTTGCGTTAATTCTTATGTGTGGTATAAGGTAAAGGTCCATCTTCATTCTTTTGCACATGGACATTCAGTTTTCCCAGCACCATTTGTTGAAAGACTGTCCTTTTCCCATTGAATGGTCTTGGCACCTTGGTAAAAAATCACTTGACCATGTATGTGAAAGTTTATTTGGGGGCTCTCTTTCCTATTCCATTGGTCTATATGTCTGTCTTTATGCCAGTACCACACTGTTTTGATTACTGTAGCTTTCAAATGGGTTTTGAAATCAGGAAGTATGAGATCTCCAAATTTGTTGTTTTTCAAGATGTTTTTAACTATTCCCAGGTCCTTTGAGATTCCATTAAGAATTTTAGGATGAATTTTTCTATTTCTGAAAATACTATTAATTAAATAAATATTAAATAAAGTATTTCTGTCATTGGAATTATTAATTTTTTTTGGCTGTGCCGTGCATCTTGCGGGATCTCAGTTCCCTGACCAGGGATTGAACCTAGGCCATGGCAGTGAAAGCCCATAATCCTAACCACTAGGCCACCAGGGAACTCCCTGTCATTGGGATTTTGATACAGATTGCATTGAATCTGTAGATCACTTTGGGTACTATTGACATCTTAAAAATATTAAGTCATCCAAGCCATGAATACAGGATGTCTTTCCATTTATTTGTGTCTTTAATTTCTTTCAGCAGTGTTTGGTAGTTTTCAGTGTGCACGTCTTTCACCTTGTTAGTTAGGTTTATTCATAAGTATTTTATTCTTTTTAATGCTATTGTGAATGGATTTGTTTCATAATTTCCTTTGTAGGTTGTTCCTCACAAGTGTATAGGAATGCAACTAATTTTTGTGTGTTGATTTTATATCTACCCTGTCACTTTGGTGAGCCCATTTGAGGCATCATTAGGGTTTTCTACATATAAGATCACATCGTTTGCAAACAGAGATAATTTTACTTCTTTCCTCCAATTTGGACACCTTTTATTTATTTTTCTTGCCTACTTGCTATACGCTAGGGCTTCCAGTACTATGCTGAATACAAGTGGCAAAAGTGGGTGTCCTTGTCTTGTTCCTGATCTCATAGAAAAAGCTTTCAGGCTTCATCATTGAGTATGATGTTCACTGTGGCCTTTATATATATGGCCTTTATTATATTGAGATAGTTTCCTTTTATTTCTCGTTTAAGTGTTTTCTATCATGAAAGGGTGTTGAATCTTGTCAAATACTTTTTCTGCATCAGCTGAGATGATCCTGTGGTTTTTGTTCTTCATTTTGTTAATGTGGTGTATCACATTGAGCAATTTTCACATTTCGAACGATCCCTGCATCACAGGAATAGATCCCACTTGGTCATAGTGTATAATTCTTTTAATGTGCTGTTCAATTCAATGTGCTAGTATTTTGTTGAGAATTTTTACATCAATGTTCATCAGGGATATTGGTCTGTAGTTTTCTTTTCTTGTAGAGTCTTTGTGTGGCTTTGGTATCAGGGTAATGCTGGCCTCATAGAATGATTTTGCAAGTGTTTCCTCCTTTACAGTTTTTTGGAAGCCTTTGAGGAGGCTTAGTGTTAATTTCTCTTTAAATGTTTGGTAGACTCTATCAGTGAGGCCATCTGGGCTTTTGTTGTTGGGAGATTTTTTATGACAGATTCCATCTCCCGACTAGTTAGAGGTCTGCTCCGAGTTTTTACTTGCTCACGCTTCCGTCTTGGTAGGTCGTGTGTTTCTGGGAATTGATCCTTTTCATCTAGGTTATCCGGCTTGTTGGTGTACAGACCAGAGAGATCCTTTTGCAGTACTCTTATCTCCAAGTCATGGCCTTTGTTCTTGAAATCCTTGGGCTGTTGGTCGTCCACTTTCTCGTGCCCCATGCCCAGGCCGGTGACTGCTTGCCAGCCCCCCTCCCACCGTGCTCAACCCTCCCAGGAACCTGGCCGCCACCCAAACCGCTGCTCCCGCTGTGCCGCTGTCCTCTCAGCTGTGTCCGCCAGACCCTCCCCTCCCCTCCCTTCCTGTCGCGCTTCTCGCTCCCTGAAGACAACGGTCTGCCCTCTGGTGGCGATGGCAGCGGCGTGTGTGTGGCTGCAAGGGGGAGGCAGCCCCATCTCTGTATTTTCCAGAAGAGAGAGAGAGGAAGAGGGGTGCAGGGGAGGAGAGGGGGAAGGGGGAGCCCAGGCTTTTAAATTAGGCTGTGTGATCTTGAACAAGTCCTAATGTCTCTGGGCCTCAGTTTCGACATCTATTTTATGGGGTTGGTGTGAAATTGAAAGCATTCATTCAAAAAATAGTTAGCACTTCTTGTTGTGAGGTGAGAATGGTGAGGAAGGAGGAGCTTGGACTCCTCTCTTATGGCTTGGGAATGTGTTTTTGCACATGTGGCAGAGACTTGATAAGCGAGCGTCACCAAATAGGGGTTGGTTTCTTAGACATCACAAAAGATCCAGAGCTGGCGCAGAGTTCCCAGGCGCCCGCAGAATCCGGATTCCTCCTGTCTTTCTGCTCAATGTGTGGCATTCGCCTCCTGGTCGTAAGGTGGCTGCAGCACCTCCAGGGAGGAGGGGGGAGTATTCTGGGGGAAAAGAGATGAAGGTCGTGAGTTCAGTTCTAGACACACGGAGTGGAGGCTTCAGAGGAGGGCCGGGCTGGGGAACGCTTCTGTTTGGCTGGCAACTGAGGCTGAGGTTGCAGGAGGAGAGGGTGAGGGAAGGGGAGGAGGAGAGGGCCCAGGAGCGGCTTCGGACCCCCGAGGGGGCTCCGAGCCTGACCTGGGGGCCCGTCACCCTGTGGCTGCCGACCTCACACTGCAGTTCCTGGGAGGCTGCGAATGTGCCCAGGTTGACCGACCTGGACCAGGTGTAGCCATCTTCTGTCCCCAGGGGCTCCCACGTGGTCCTACTTGTGCACCCAGGGCTGAGAAGGCGCAGTGGGACTCCTGCCGGGTTCTGCCGTGAGCTCCCGGGGGAGACCGCGCTCTCCTCGTGTGCGATGGGGCTGTGCGGCACACGCCGTAATTGCAACTGTGTCTGGCCGGGCCGCGCAGGTGGGTGAACGGGGCCAGGCCGCCCCATCCCAGCACAAAGGCTCAGGCCGCGTGGATCTGTTTTGCATTTTGGCCGTCTGCAATTTTCATTTAGGAAAAGGGGTCTGTTGTTTTGAAAACCTGGTTTAAAAGCCCCTGAGCCAGAAGACTTCTGAGTCTTCTGAAGTCTTCTGAGGACCCGGACTCCTGGGAAAATCTTCAGGCCTGTTCTGCTGACAGGTTGAGAAAGCTGAGCCAGAAGACCCATCGTGGAGCTTAGAACCGACGTGGTGGCCGCGGGGGGAGATTCCCTCGAAGAATGAAAACAGGAGAAACAGCAAAGGCGTAGAGCCCTCGGTCAGGCTCCGCCCCGCGGATGCCCATCAGGACCAGGTTGCGGGGGCGGGCCGGGGCTGGGGCCGCCTGGGGGGTCCGGCCCCGTGACCTCCTCTCAGGGGCACGACTCCTGCAGTCCTGGGCGCCAGGGCCCACAGGCCCTCCGTCCCCAGCAAGGCTCTGTCTGGCGCCTGAGGCGGGGAGGGGCCGGCGGACGCTCTGGGGGGGGTGTAGGTTAATGGTTAAGCTGCCCGGCCTTCCCTGCGGAGGAGGTTAATGTCTGAGCGCCGGAAGAGCCCCAGGAGACGCCGCTCACCGAGCTGGCGCCAAGCCCGGCGCACTCACCACGCATAAAAAAGCACCTCTTCAAAAAAAAAAAAAAAAAAAAAGCACCTCTTCAGCTGTTCACTCACCACGCATAAAAAAGCACCTCTTCAGCTGTTCCGGGTTAGGTGGCCACGGCCTTCGGAACGTTCTGTGGGAACATTTCAGGGTCGCCCTAATAGCTCGTGGCGTGCTCTACCCGGCTATTTATTGCTCTGTTTTCAGAAGCTGATACCCCCTCAGAGCTGGCTGGGTGAAGGGCTTTGCCTCTCCCTAAGGGAGAATGTTCCCGAGAGACAGTGCAGTGGCAGGAAAGATGTGGGCTTAGCAGTTTGGACAGACCTGGCAGGTGTGCTGCTCTGTCACTTAGGGCCGTGTGACCTTGGGCAAGACCCCGATCCTCTCTGGACCTTTGTGTCCTCGCCTTCAAAATGGGGACACAGCATCCCCTTTTCCTCTTGTCTCTGCCAGCTGGTTGCCCACTCCCGAAGAACATGGGCTGGCTTCCAGCGGGTGGCGGGGGGCAGTGCTTTTTTAGTGAGGTGAAATTCACAATATCAACCATCCTAAAGCAAACAACTCAGTGGCGTTTGGTGCATTCACAGTGCAACCGCCACCACCTCTACGTAGCTCCAAAGCATTCTCATCGCCCCAAAATAAAATCTGTACCCGTTGGGTAGTCACTCCTCATCTTGCCCCCCACCCCCCGCCCCTGGCGACCATGCACCCACTCCCTGTCTCTGCTTTCGCTGACTCTGGACTTTCACAACGAATGGGGCCACGGTCCGCGACCTTTGTGTCACCTCCTTCCACTAATGCTTCCAAGGCTCATCCACGTGGTGGCACTGCTACCAGTGTGTCTTACGTGCTGGCTTTTAATGCAGTTTCTCTAACAAACATTCCAGTCCTTTTCTGGCTTCTCCTGGCAGCCAGGCAACCTGGGACCTCCCTCCCCTGCCCAGAGCCTAGCTCTCTTCACCCTTTCCTTGGCACTGCTGATCTGGGCTCGTTTTTCAGAAACAAGTAACTTATGTTCATGTAGCATTTTCAACATATTTTTTCAGTTCTTAAAACAACCTGTGCAGTAAAACAACCTGTGCATTGTCATCCCCACTTCACAGATGAGGAAATTGAGGCTCTTAGAGGCACAGGATGACCCAGAGCTGAAACAGGACTCTCAGCCCATATCTTCTGACTGCAAATCCTGAGGATTGTCTATTTTACAATCCAGACTGAGCTGAGAGGGACTGATATTCTCATCCTCTCAAGAAAAGATTGGCATTTGAAAAAAAAAAAAAAAGGGAGAAAGAGATTGTTGATACCAATTAATGTCTATTTAGTGTGAGAGGCGGCGTGAAAGGCAGCGTTTCAGCCAGGGAGGACTAGGAGGGCTCTTTGGGCCGGGTGCAGTTTGTACAGTCGGGGGAGGGGAGGCTCAGCGTCCGGTGCTCAGAAGCCACCTTGAGCGAGACTCCCGGAGGGAGAAGAGCCAGCCTGCCCCAGGGAAGCGGCGCTCAGCCTCACATTCACAGGGTCCTTCGTCTCGTCCCAGGCAGCCTCCTAATTGCATGACCCTCTCTGCTTGAATACTCTAGGGGGTGGGCACCCCACTACTGCCCAGGATAGTTCTGTGGAACGGTTTGTGCTTCTTGGTTTAAAGAGGAACGCCCCCAGACTCGTTGCTGTCCCTCCTGTGCCATGCTTTTAAACGCCGTCGCCACCCTGGGCCTTCAGTTCCTCTAACCCACGCTGACCACCTCTGTGTGTGGTCCAGCCATCACAAGCAGGGCAACGCCTAAATACCGTAAATACTGCAAAGCCAAGGAGACCGCCCCAGGTTGCCCCTGGGGGTGGGCTCAGAAGGCAGAGGAGGCATGATGCAGCCAGGAAACAGGCTGTCGGTCCTGCCCATCTGGACGTGTTCCCGTAGCCGTTTCTCCTCTGGGCTTTCCTGCCATCTGGGGCGAGTGGGCAGCAGGGCACTCATGCCTCTTTCTGGAACCTTCTGTGTTCCTGCTCATCACGTCACCCCTTGTCTCCCTAGTCTGGGGGAAGTCTTGCTCTTTTTCTGTTTTCTCCCAAGTGTTTTGATTACACCAGAATTCCTCTTTATCCCCCTGCCCCAAGGGACCTTTGGAAACCCAAGTCAGGGAGATCGTAAGTTTTCCTGCCCTCCTCGGAGACTGTGAACTAGTAATCTGAGGAGGAAGGACGGAAAAAAGGAAAAAAATAACCAGGAGGAAAAAAAGATCCACTGCAAACACAAATCATTAATTCCCACCAAAATCCTGGGGGACGTTACTATGCCCATTTTATAGATGAGGAAAGTGAGGCTCGTAGAGGTAAGTGGCGTGTCCAAAGCTCAGTCCGTCTCCACCACACTTCACTTCACCGAGGATGCCATGCTGTGCCGTGGGCGCCAGGCAGGCACCCCCCTGGCCCCTCCAGATGACGTCTGTGGTCCCGTGGTGTCTCGTCTTGTTTCCCTCCTTGAACCTGCACACCCTTCCATCCCTTCCCCTCCAGCCAGGCAGTCAGTGTCAGCAGGTGACTTCAGAGATGTTGGAGGGTTGGGGGGATGCCTTGGGGCCTGCTTGCCCTGCAGCAGCCAGTTTACGTTCATTCCAGCCCTGCCCTCCCAGAGGCGCTGAGCCCTCGCTAGTGGCTCTGTTTACAAAGCTCCCTATCCTTTACCTCATGGGTTCCCCTCAACCCTGGCTCAGGCACTGAGCTTTGCTGCTCTGGGTCTAAAACACCCAGCCCCCCACAGTGACCCGAGTTCTGTGCTTCGTCCCTTCCGAGCCAGAGCCCCAGGGGAGGCCAGACCAGGACGCCCCCCTCCCTTTCCTGCTCCACTTGTGCAGCCTTCCCCGCACTCAGAGCAGGAGCCTGTGGGGAGTGGGGTCTGAGGCCCTCCACTCACACCCTGGAGCAGCAGAAAAGGGGTCCCTGCAAGCAGCCAGGGGGCCGCACAGACCCCCTGCTCCCCCGGCCGTAGTCCCTCCAGCCCGCTTGCACCATGTACCTTATGTACTGTGGTTTCCTTAATATTTTTTCCTTTAAATCAATTGGCTGACTTTTTTTCAGCACACTGTACGTTAGCTCTTAGGCTTATTCATCATACCTGACTGCAGCTCTGGAATCTTCGACCAACCTCTCCACCTTTCCCTGCAACCCCAGCCCCTGGTAACCACCATTCTATTCTCTGCTTCTGTGAGTTTGACTTTTTTGGATTCCACATACCAGGGAGATGATAACAGTATTTGTGTTTCTGTGTCTGGCTTACTTCACTGAGCATGACGTCCTCTAAGTTCGTCCGTGTTGTCACACATGGCAGGATTTCCTTTTTTTTGTTTGTTTTTGGCTGTGCGGCGTGGCACGCAGGATCTTAGTTCCCTGACCAGGGATCGAACCTATGCCCCCTGCAGTGCAGAGTCCTAGCCACTGGGCCGCCAGGGAATCCCAGTAGGCTGAATAATATTTCGCTGAATAAGATTTCACTGTACTTTTCCTTACCCATTCACCCTTTGATGGACACTTAGGCTGTCTCCATACTTTGGCTGTGGCAGATAACGCTGCAGTGCGTGTGGGGTGCAGATCGCTCCTGAGATAGTGACTTCATTTCCTTTGGGTGTGTGTCCAGGGCTGGGATTGCTGGGTCATATGGCGGCTCTAGTTTCATTTTTTGAGGAAGCTCCATGCCGTTTTCCACAGTGGCTGCGCCAACTTACATTCCCACCAACAACGCGTGAGGGTTCCCTATTTTTTCAACTGACTTTTTATTTTAACTTAGCCTCATCCTAAACAGTAGTAACCCTCAAAGTCACAGCTGTGATGTGCTTCTTCTGTAACCTTTTAATGCGTATTAAGTTCTCTTTTTAAAAATGTACAGCTGTTACAGTTAAAAGTGTCCCACCATGTACCAGCCTCAGGGGCACACTGCCACCATGTGCTCCTCACACGCTGGCCCCCTGGGTCTGTGCCCAGACGGCGAGGCCAGGGCTGGGAGAGTGGCCACGGCACAGGGCTCGGGACGTGAGAGAGGCCGTGTGGGGTCAGCATCCAGGCCTCCTACCGCCAGTGGTCAGCCCGGCGGTGGGATCTCAGCTCGGCCAGTCCTGCTGTCACCCTGCATGCCACTTCGCCTCTTGGGGCCTGGGTTCCTCGTCTCTGCCGTGGGACAGCAATGCTACTCGACGCCCGCGGCGCATGGCGACTGCTGTGTGTCCAGCACAGGGCTGGACGGCCCCTTCCCAGCCTCTTCTCCCTACTTGGCCGATAGGAAGGGCATGGGTGTGAACCAGCTGTAGGGGGGCCCCGCTTCCCTCCCAGCCCCCACCAGCCGCTCCCGCCCGGCCTTCTGCCAGCACAGGCCAGTGTCCCTGTGGGCCCGGCCTGACATGCCCCAGCTCAGGAAGCCCGCCAGACACCCTGGCCCCCTTCCCATCTGTCTGGCCAGCCGGACACGGGTCGTCCGGCCTCGTGGACTGGGGCCATGGGCCAGTGCCCTGGCTGACCTGACCAGCCTCAGCCCTGAAGCCACTTGTCCCAGAGTGAGGGAAGAGGCTCCTGTGTGTTTCCGCAGTGGGGAGATGCCCCGCCTGCTCCCAGGAGGTGTGCCTGAGCCGGTGGGGCCTCTTCAGAAGCAACGAGGCCGTGGGGTCCCCTCACGCTCCAGCCTCCAGGTGCGGGAGAACTCAGAGTAGAGGCAAACCGTGCTCGTCTGCGCAGGGCCCTCAGGACCGTGCCGCTGTCCCAAGGGCGTCCGGGGGCCTGGTGAGCCACGTCCGTGGTGGGAATCTGGAGGACCGGCGCCCAGAAGTGGCAGAACCCTGCCTGGGTGCCCAGGGGAGTTTCAGGAAGAGAGACGGTCCAGCCCGCCCTCGTTCAGGGCGCACTGTGAGAGCTGGGGTGAAGCCTCGGGAATATCCAAGGGGGTCTCAAGCCCCACGTTGCTCGAAGGATGCAGACACCTGGCCCTTGGACACCTGGATGTCCTCACTGTCCTTGTGGGAGCCCCATCCAGGCCCCGCCCTGTGTGCCCGTGGCGGCTCTCCTCCATCGCCCTCCCCTCCCCTCCCCGTGCCCGGGGCCACAGCCTCCCTGTCCCTCCCGGGGCTCTCCACCTCCAGAGCCCCCCAGACACGCTCCTCCAGGAAGCTGGGGCGGATGCCCTGGAGACAGGCAGGTGGGCGGAGCCTCCCGGCCCCTCCATTCCTGGCTGTGTGACTCCAGGAACCTGCCTCTCCCTGCTCTGCCGCTTCGTTTGTAAACCGAGGACAGAGCCGGGCGCCCGGCAGCACTGCTGTGCATTCAGTGAAGCACGGAGTGACTCCTGCTGGGACTAAGGCAGAGCTGGTGGCAGAGAACCGGAAGGCCAGGACCTTAGCGCGGGGTTCAGAAGTCAAGTGGGCGTCACGGCGAAAGCCCATTTACAAGGGATGGGCGATGGGGAAGGGAAGGGGCCGGAGGCTGGGGCGTTCATCCGTTCCTTAGACGCTTGTGGGCGCCTGTGCCTTGCCCAGCCCTTGCGGGCACAGGCGTCCGGCAGTCAGGAATCAGACAGGTTCCCGCTCTCCCGACTGTCTGCCCGGGGTGGGGGGAGCCGTCTGCGCCCGGGCACCAGGAGGAGCTGCCCCCCCGCTGTGACCTCCCTGGCCTCTCACCGCCATCTTGGATGTGCTCCTGGGAGCCCAGGGCTGGTCTGAGCCAGGAAGCAGGGCCTTCGCTGTGGGGAGGTGCAGTGCGAAGATTCTCAAAGCAGAGCCTAATGACACATACAGCAGCGCCTGTAGGGAGGTCTTCACATGCGGATTCCTGGGGCTCAGGATGATTGAATTAGAACCTCCCAGGTGATTCTGATGTCCACTGCAGGATCAGAGCCTCTGAAGTGGGACAGATCATCAGGGGACTTTACATGGCGTGGACGAGGGTGTCGAGGAGGATATTGATGCTTTGAGCCTGGTTGTTACCCTGCGCTTCACAAAAGCTGGGCATCAGCCATCTGGGAACCCAAGGGCCCCTTCAAACCACACGCATCCGCCAGTCCCTGGAGCTGAAAACTGCCCAGCAATTCAGAGGACCCAGCCTGGCCTGCCCTCCCCCTGCCAGGATGAGACCAGAAAGGGCTTGGGGAGGACGGCAGGAGGGAGCTGTAATTCCCCTGCACCCACTGAGGGCCGGGCTTTCCGTGTGAGGTTGATCTCCTCCTCCCCCGGACAACCTCAGGAGGAAGGCATCTGTTTCCCCCGAAAGAGCTGAGGAACCGGGCTCGGGCAGCGAGTGTGTGGTGAGGCAGATTGGAGCCCAGGTCTGTGGGCCTCAAGGGTCTGGGTTCTCTCTGAAGGTTGGGGCTCCAGGTTAGTGTGGTCTGCTCTGTGTTCCCCAAACCAGATGTGGGGTGACTGCTGACCTCATGGGTGTCAGTCACCTCGGCTCAATTTACGGTCTGCTCCAGACCTCCCCGGGTGATGCCCTCCCAGGTGGCATGGGCCCCCAGAAGCCTGTCACAGGAGCAATTTCCCTGGTCTTTCTTCCCCTGGGATCAACTTTGGGAGAATTGGTGGGTGGTTATGTTAAATGATCATTTTTAACAGAGTATAATCATAACTCACGGGCAAATACAAAATGAATACCTGCCAAACAGTGTACCTAAGTAATGAGAGAACCAGTAAGATACTACCACTGGTTCACAGGAGAACTCAAAGTACTGTACGTATAAGGCAGAATGGTAAAATGAATTTACAAATAGATGCAAAACTGGCTGAAAACAACTATGTATAAATTGTAGATAACTGATAGTCATGCAAATGCAAAGGAGGAGATAGAAATGTGGATTCAAATGCCTTTGGACAGGACATCAGTTGTCTACAATTTATAGAGTTGCAAAATAGCTCAAAGACGTAAAAGGCCAGAGATCCACAGAATCAGCTAACCCAGAAGGCTGTGATTAGACAACGCCTAGTTTTGCTTTGAAGACACCTGATAATCTTTTCATTTCCAAGCCTTTCAGTTACCAGAAGTGGGCCACAGATCTGGCTCTGAGCTTCCTAGCAACCAAACAAAGCAAAAAGGAAACAGCCTCAAATTCAGTGTTTATAAGGACAGATGTATACTAGTTGTTCACCGTAAGTTCAGCTTCGCGTTGCCTTGAGACCATGTTCTCCTTTGGGGGTGGGGGGGTAGGGGGCCTCATCAAGGGAACCCAGTGAGGTGAAAGCAGCATCCTCAATGACGTTCCTACCACAAATGCAGTGCTGCTTCCATAGCCAAGGCAGCGGTTCTCAGAGTGTGGTCCCAGACCAGTAACACCAGCCTCCCCTGGGAACTTGTTAAAAATGCAAATTCTCAGGCTCCACCGAGACTTTGGGGGTGCGGTCCCAGCCATCTGTGTTTTAACAAGCACTCTGGATAATTCTGATACAAGCTGAAGTCAGAGTCATGGGACGAAGTTCTCAGCCCTGCCGTCACGGTAGAATGACCCAGAAAGCTTTAACACCGCATCATGCCTGAGCGCCACGCAGGACCGATGAAATCAGGGTCCCTGGAGGTAGGGCCCGGTTAGGTATGTTTTTAAAGCTCCCTGGTGGTTGTACTGTGCAGCCAGGAGGCAGGCTCACTGCCATGGAGTCAGCGGGTGCGAGCAGAGGCCAGGAGATGCCCCATCTTCTGCTCTGGAGGAGCCCAGCCCTGCCCTTGCGAGGCTTCTGTGAGACAGCGTGTCCCTGTGTGTCTTCAGCACCGAGCCCTCACCGTGTAGATGCCGAGGCCACCGCCCCAAAGGTGACAGGGCCCATTAGACGCCGTGGTTCCTGGTCACGGGAGTGCACCTGGGGGGACACCGAGGCGCGGGTGCCGGTGCTGGTGCCACGGTGCTGGGGAGGCCCTGCGTCCACGCCGTGACCCGCCTGACGCCGCTTCTCTCCTCGGCAGGCTGCCAGGGGCTGTGGGACAACACGAGCTGCTGGCCCTCCTCTGCGCCGGGACAGACGGTGGAAGTGGCCTGCCCGCGGTTCCTCTGGATGCTCGTGGGCAGAAACGGTAACCGCCCAGCCCAGGGGCCCAGCTGGGAGGCTGTGGGGCGGCCCCCGGGGTGGGCCTGGGCCTGGAGGCGTTGGCCGAGGAGACTTCTCTGGCGACAAGGAGTGAGTGGAAGGGTGGGCGTGTCCTCGTTGGGGACTGGAAGCCTTGACTGGGGAGGTGCGGTGTGGCCTCAGTTGTCAGGGCGCCAAGCAAGGGGGCTGGGGGCCGCAGACTGGGGAAGTGGTGAAGGAGGCCAGGCTTGCTTCTCTCTGCCCAGTGCCCTCATCAAGGGGCTCCCCTCCTCCCTTCCACGTTTCTGCCCCCTTAGCGCCCGGGGCCCTTGCTCCAGCCCTCGTGGCTGGGTCACACCGGGCCCAGGCTGGCCTTCCAGGACACTTACTTCCCCTGTGCCCTCTCGGCCAGGCCCTGCTGGTGAACTCTGGCCTCCCTGGAAGCTTCTGGCAAAGCTGCAGTTTATACGGGTTCCCTTCATTTCAGGCAAGGAAGTGAGGAGGTCGTCTCAGACAGGGGACGCGCAGGGACTAACGCTGGCTAAAGCCCTGTCACGTGCCAGGCATCTTTAGAGATGTGAGCTCGCTCAGTCATCACAAAACCCCTGCAAACCACAGACCTTTTCCCTGCGCTTGACCCAGTTACGGAGTAAAAAGTAACAGCGTCTACGAGGGGTTTAGCCGTTGCCCTCAGGTTCACAGCTGGGAGGTGGGGAGGCGGGGACTGCAGTTTCTCCTCTATGCCACACGGTGTCGCTGTGGGGCTGCAGGACCCGCCACCTGCCCGTCGGCACGGAGGCGCTGCCCCTTGGGTGCGATGCCCGGCGTCCGGGGCTGGTTGGGGGACGGGGCTGAGGGTGGGTGGATCATCTCAGCCTGGGTCCCACTGTGCTCATACCCAGCAGCAGGTCCAGGGCATCGGCCAGCCCAGGAGCGTAGGTCGGGACAGTCCAGCCTCAGGTACCGAGAACCATCCTCCCACCACCCCTTCCCTCCCCTGGAGCCATCTCGGGTCCGGGGTCTGGAGGAAGGCTTCTCGGTGGTGTCCCGAGGGTTCCAGGGCTCCCCAGCCAGGGCAAGGACGGAGCACCCAGTGAGGACAAGCTGGTGCTCCAGACCCTTCCTTTTGAAAGAAGAAAGAAACAGAATAGATTAATTCTTTCTCAGGGCACCCGCTACATGGGCCCAGACGGAATGAGTGTCTGTGTGACTGGGGAAACTGCAGGCTGGATTCTGCCTCCAGATATTTGTCTGTCTGTGCCAGGGCCTAGAATGTTCCATCTAGGATGCATTCCTTTGATGCTTGAAAGGGCACTGGTGTTCCAGAGTTTCTTATTAAAAAGCACACTTCCTGAGTGGGGTCAGGCCCTGGCTTTTTTTCCCTTCTGTCTTGGTGGGAATGGGAGCCTTATAGCAGCAGAGATTCCTAACCTGACTAGGGTCCTGGGGGTTTTTGAGAATCAGATAAAAGCTTTGGCCTGGCTCTTCCCCAGACTGCACACACGTGTGAACAGAAATGCTGACTGTAGTTTCAGGGGCCCTTGAGGTGTTCACTGACCTGAACTTGGGGCAGAATCCCTTACCTGTTAGGAATTAAACCAGGGGAAGTGGGTGGGAGGAAGGGGCTCCAGAGGGAGCCCACCCCTTGTCTCCTCTGCAGTTGTACTAAGAGCCCTGTCAGCAGAGGGCACTGCCTTGTTTACTGCTCTGGGCACCTGGCCTGGCTCACACGCAGCATCATCTTGGGAACCCTGTGGGGTCTGTGAAGAGAGGCCCCCAGACAGGCAGCCCAGCCTCCAGGGACACGCTGTCCGATAACCGCTTCTGGATTCCAGGCGGGGGTGTGGGCTTTTAATTCAGCCTTCTCATCCAGCCAGTGTGCCTTTGACCACCACTCTCCCCTCTCTGACAGCCGCGCTTGCCTGATTCAATGACGGAAACCCTCCGCCCGTCCCCTAAACCCCCAGACTCCAAGCCGCACCGTCCTGGCCCACTTCAGAGCGGCCCAAAGCAGGCGGGAAGCAGCCCCGCGGCTCCCGCCTGCCTGGCACCAGCCCGAGTGGCGTGCGTGTGCCGTCGCCTTTCCTGCCGCGTCCTGCAGCGCGGGCGATCACGCCCACTCGGCACGGGGCGGCGATGCGCCTAAGGGTACGCAGCGACAAGGAGCCAGCGCTGGGTTTCGAACTCGGATCTGGCTGGTTCCGCACCAGCGCTCCCGGTGCCACGGGCCATCCTAGACCTGGCACGCCTGGAGCCCAAAGGCCTCGGTCTCCTGCTAGAGCTGCCCCTGGGACCTCAGGGAGAGGGCCAGGCAGGAGGGCCGTGCAGTGATGGCCCACGTCCTGGCTGCGCACTGTTGCCCAGTCCTGGGCCTTGGTTTTCTCGTCTGTGAGATAGGTCAGCAGCACCTCCCTCAGTGGGGCGCTGTGACGATGAGATCAGAATCCGTACGTGAGCCTAGTGGCTGGTCCTAGAAACGCCCGCCGTATTTCTCCAGCTCAGTGGAACCCTGAGAGCCAGTGGCCCAGACCCTGGGGCCTGTCAGAGAGGAACACACCAGGCCCAGCTGGGGTGGCTGGGGGCCCTGGACAGGATACTGGTTAGAGCGAGAGGAGCAGCAGGGCTCCTGTGTACAGGGTCAGCTCCCTGCGCCCCCGCAGCCTCCACAGCAGCCAGACCCGGGGACCGGAACTCGGCCCTCCTCGGCAGCCCGGAGAGGAGGATGCAGCTGGGCCGGCCGGTGCAAGCAGGGCAGCTCCCCCTGCTTCCCCAGACTTCCTTCTTGGCTGGCAGCTCCTCTACCCCAGTCTTCGGGCTCCTGTTCTAGGAGCTCCTCGTGGGCGGGCTCTTCCCTCTCCTCTTGTAGAAATGCGTGGAGCAGGCTTTTCATCCCCGCCCCCATCTGCTTTTCTAGCCAGCCAGCCAGCCTGCAAATGTTTGATGAGCAAGCGCTCTGCGCGGGCCCTGGGGAGCCTTCGGGAACTGTCGTCTGCCAGGGGGGCAGGGGGGCCGTTGTCACCTCCGTGTGGGGTGCAGGCTGCAGCCGTGTGCTGGAGGGGTGGGGTGGTGAGCCCCGGGACAGGGAGGGAGGGCTGCGGCTACCTTGCGATTTGTAACGCGGAGAAACGCAGAGGTGTGGCCTGGCGTCGTGGTTACAGGGCTAATCATTCCCTCCTCAGGGGTGGCTGCCTGGAGGGCTGGCTCTGCTGGTCTGCAGATGCTGGCGAGCAGGGTGCGAAGTTGGATGTAGAATAGAACCTCTTAGGGCAGGAGTAGGACCCGGAGCCTGAGGAGGGTTCACTGTGGGCGGGGCTGGGTCCTCACCAGCCAGGCAGATTCTCTGGGCGACCCACCCCATTAGATGGCTGCAGGGCCTGGGAGCAGGAAGCCCAGGAGTAAGAAAGGGCATTAGAGCAAAGCCTGCGGCTAAGAGTATAGGCCTGAGCCCCGGGGTCCAAATCCCAGGTCCCCCATTTACTGTGGTGTGACCTTGAGCAAGTTATTTAACCACGGTGTGCCTCAGTTTCCCCAGCTGTAAAATGGGTGTAGTATTTACATGTTACAGTACATTTTACTGTAAAAGTAACAGTGCTGGCCTCCTAGTCTTGTTAGGATTAAGTGAGTTAATACCCATCACACGCTTAGAACAGTGCCCAGCACCTAGCAGTGACCGTGTAGCACGTAGCAGTGACCGTGTATTGTTACACTAGAGCATGAAATTTTATAACTGAGTAAATACCCAGCCGTTAGTGTGAGATCAACATTGTTTGATTCAAGGTGTGTAACCTGCTCTTCTTAAGCACTGCATCCAGCCTCTCTCCTCGTAGGAGACACTGCAGTGCCTCCCAGCTTGAAGGTTCTCCGGGGGCACCCAGGGAATCGAGTAGTGACGCTGGAAGTTCTGCTGGGCCTGGGCCTGGGGCATGTGTCAGTCGTCTCCCTCACTGTGGAGCTCGGTGCCTGGCACAGTGGGCGTGGGGCGGGGGCCAGAGGGGTATCGGGGCAGGGCCGGCCAGCTTTGCAGGTCGACGTATCCGGGAGCCGCGGGTCTGTCCCACGCTCGCGCATCCGCTCTAGGCCATCTACCTGCGCACCTTTCCCACTACTTTTCCTGACTGACTCTTACTAAGGTTTCCAGGGCCAGCTGGGCCAATTGCAGCTGCCTGTGTGGTTCAGAGAAAGGGACAGGGTGACGGAAGGAAGCTCCAGCTGCTCCTGAGACGCGGCGAGGGCCCCTGGAGAGCCGGCCTTGGGTCCGGTCCCCACTGCTCACCGCAGGCTGCTTGGCCCCCACAGGTTCCATATTTCGGAACTGCACGCAGGGCGGCTGGTCAGAGACCTTCCCCAGGCCCGACCTGGCCTGTGGGGTCCACGTGAACGACTCCTCCAACGAGAAGAGGGTAAGCCTGCCAACACCTCCCTGCGGGGCAGAGGTGGCTGGGGGAGGAGAGAGTGAGGCTGGCTCAGGGCGAGGTTGGGCACCCCGGGCTGCCCCTCTCAGCCCCACACCCTCCTCGCTCCCCTGGGCTGGATGAGCCCGCTTCCCCTCCCTGGTCCACCAGCCCAGAGGTGGTGGTGCTGAGGAGCACGGCACAGTGAGAACCGCCACGTGCCATCGGGACGCTGGGGTCGGGCAGGCGTGAAACCCGAAGAGCAGAGACTGGGGCTAAATGCTTGGGGTCCGGTGGTGAGTCTGAACCTGCCTGTGACCTTGCGGGTTGGGCAGGATGTAACTTCTCTGTGCCTCAGTTTCTTCATCAGGGAAATGGGGTTAGTAATAGTCCTGACCTCACAGGCTCGTGAAGCTGTGGAAGTGCAGGCAAGGGTTCCTGGCCGCAGCGCCTGCTCACAAATGTCCCTTCTCAGAGGAGCCTCGGGCTCCAGAGGCAGGAGAGCCCGGCGGTGGGCAGGCCTGGTTTGAGACAGGACGCTGGTGCGGTGGGCTCCCTGAAGGGGCCGTCTGGTTCAGAGCCCTTCCCGAAGGAGATGGAGTGGGGCCTGACGTGGAGGATGGAGTTTCTTCTCTCCCAGGTCTTATCATCCAGTTAGGGAAGACACATGAGGTCTTCAGATCCGATGGGAGTAATTTAATAAGGATACCTGTGGTCTTGGAGGGCCAGTGGATGGGCTCTGACCTCTGTAGATTACCATTTCTGTCACTGGCCTATATGAAGACAGGAGGCTTACGTGTATCACGTTTGTAAAGTCCATAAGATTAAGAGGGATCATTTGTATAGTGGGTGGCAGGACGGAGGTTCGAAAGTGACAGAAATTTCCAACTGGCTTCGTAAGCTAACGTGGCTCACGTAGCTGGGGATGCGGAGAACGGGCCTCAGGACCCTTTCGTGAGCAGTACCCCAAAGCCACCCAGGACCAGCTTCTTTCTGTCTCTCCTCCTGCTAGCCTGGTGGGTTATCCCAAGGCTGGCTCGCTTCCTGTTGTCAGGTGACTGCCATTGGTGACTGTAGCGCAGACTCCCCAGGCCTGCCTGTCCAGCAGGAGGGGCGGCCTTACTTTTCTTGCTAACAGCAAGAAAGTTTCTTATGCAAGCCGCCAGCAAGCCTGTCCTCACGTCTCACTGGCCCAACGTGACTTGAGCCTGTCCACCTCCAGACCATCCCTGGCAGAGGGTTGGGACACGTGCTTGGCTTGGACCAGCAGTTCTCAAACTTTCTGGCCTCGGGATCCTTTTACACCCTTGGGAGTTACTGAGGGCCCTAAAGAGCTTTTGGTTTTGTGAGTTATGTCTGTGAAAACCACATATAAGGACTGTTGGCTTAGACTAACCAGCTGGGCAAGCACGGAGCCCAGGGCCTTAACCGTGTTATTCACGGCCGGGTTGGAACTGTAAAATGCCAGAGGAAGGAGCAGAGATTTAACAAAGATAAATGTGGGCTTCCCTGGTGGCGCAGTGGTTAAGAGTCCGCCTGCCAATGCAGGGGACATGGGTTTGAGCCCTGGTCCAGGAAGATCCCACATGCCGCAGAGCAGCGAAGCCCTTCACCACAACTACTGAGACTGCGCTCTAGAGGCCGCGAGCCACAACTATGGAGCCCGCGTGCCACAACTACTGAAGTCCATGCACCTAGAGCCCAGGCTCTGCAACAAGAGAAGCCACCGCAGTGAGAAGCCCATGCACCACAACCAAGAGTAGCCCCCGCTCACCACACCAGAGAAAGCCAGCGTGCTGCAACGAAGACCCAACACGGCCAAAAATAAATAAATTAAATAAATTAAAACAAAGATAAATGCAAAGTTCTGGACTTAACTCAGAAAATCAGTTGTCTAAAATAGTAAAAAGAAGACCTACCGTGGCTTCAGCTCACATAAAAAGATAAAATCGAATCCCTAAGACTGGTGGAAGGGTTTCCAGACCATGAGATTCACTGTGATTCACGGGTCCTTAAATACCAGTCCACAGACAAGCGCAGACTTTGTCTTTTTTTTTTAATTTTTATTTTATTTTTGGCTGTGTTGGGTCTTTGTTGCTGCACGTGGGCTTTCTCTAGTTGCAGCGAGCGGGGGCTACTCTTCATTGCAGTGAGCGGTCTTCTCATTGTGGTGGCTTCTCTTGCTGCAGAGCACGGGCCCTAGGCGCTCTGGCTTCAGTAGTTGTGGCACGCGGGCTCAGTAGTTGTGGCTCGCAGGCTCTAGAACGCAGGCTCAGTAGTTGTGGTGCACGGGCTTAGCTGCTCCACGGCATGTGGGATCTTCCCGGACCAGGGCTCGAACCCATGTCCCCTGCATTGGCAGGCGGGTTCTTAACCACTGCGCCACCAGGGAAATCCAAGGCTTGTGGGATCTTAGATCCCTGACCAGGGATTGAACCCAGGCCCTTGGCAGTGAAAGCGTGGAGTCCTAACCACTAGACTGCCAGGGAATTCCCACAAACTTTTTCTTTTATTCTGAGAATTTAATCATCCTTTCTTAGTGTTGAAATGTCTTTTTCTCTTTTAATCAAATGATGGTGAAAGTATGTATTTGTTGGTTGTCTTTTTGCAACTTCCTGACTTGGCCCACACCAATTGCCAACAGTGGACAGATTAGCAGAAAGACCAGGCAAAGCTGCCACTTGGGTAAAAAAAGTGGAGTTTGCTTACCGAGAGCAGAGGTTAGCAAACTAGGGCCCTTGGGCCAAATCCAGCCCACCATTTGCTTTTGCAAGTAAAGATTTATTGACACAGAGCCACACCCATTTGCACTGTAAGGGCAGAGTTGAATAGTTGCAAAAGAGACCGAATAGTACCCAAAGCCTAAAATGTTTCCCGTCTGTCCCTTTATGGAAAACGTCTGCTGTCTCCTGATGCAGAGGATAGAGGAGGAGGGGGCCCAGTCGAGACACACAGCAGAGAGATGGGCAGCTTGATCCAGGACAGGCAGCAGCCCTCTGGGGGGCAGGGGGTGCACAGCTGCAGAGGTTGAGGCCTGGGGCAGAGGTCACATCTGGCTTCCTGGGAACAGGGCTCTTTTGGGGTCAGATCTTACAGACAAAGGCGAGCTGGCCAGGGCGTCCTGAGGGTGACCCGGCAGACAATAACCCAGCCACAGGACAGCACGGGATGCTCAGTCCGGACCCTGCACGCTTGTCACCCCATGCCTCCTCACGCTGCCACAGGCTACCCGATGTGCTCCTGACCCGGGGCTGCAGACCCAGGCGTCCCCGGGGTGAGGCCGACGCCCTCAGCTGTGGGACACGTCCCTCACGTGACGAGATCCTAGGCTGACACGTTGCTCCTCCGGCCTTTTGACGTTTCACTGCTCTTTGGCGTCCCCAAGCCTAGGAACCATTCACCAATGCAACCTCTGCCGCTGTGTCTCCCCGCTCGTTGCCGAGAGGCGGCTTCCGGCTTCCGGGGTCGCAGTCGCCTCAGTGCCGAAGCGCAGGGTCACATGGCGGCCGGCCGTCAAAGGTTCCCTCTGCTGCCAGGAAACTCGGTCCGTCTGAGTCCAGTGGGCTTTGTGGTTACTCCCCTACCCCTGGGGCTCGCAGTGAGGTCTCAGGCGTTTAGTACTCGGCTTCCCTAAGCTTGTCTGTTTCCTGTAGGGTGCAGTGTAGCCAGTTCAGATGACAGTCACCTTCCCCCCGAGGTGCTCCACTCTACTAATGCTCCTCTTAAAGTAACATACCCAGACCTGGACCAAACACTCCAGACGTTCCAGCGTGGCCTGCTGCACAGCACTGCATTAATGTAACTGAGAAGAGACCTAATTGTCCTGGCAGCTACCCCATACCCATACCTCACACCGGCACTGTCAGACTGCTGCCTCAGACTGAACGGTGGTTGGGGGGGTAGAGGGTGGAGATGGGGAAGAATCAACATGTGCTGCGTGTCTTCCAAGTGCCAGGCATTGTCTAGGTACTCTACCTGATACCCTATTTGTTCTTCCAAAAAACCTGCACGGTAGATATTATCCCCATTTTGCAGATGAGGAATCTGAGGCTCAGAGAAGTTAAGTAATTTGCCCAGGGTCACACAGCTGGTGAGTAGTAGCAGTCCTGGGTTGGGAACCCTTGTCTCTTGGCTCTGAAGCCTGTGCATGTTCTCTCTGCATACACTTCTTTAATGCCATGGAGCTTGGGCCACTCAAACCTCAAGGTCATTTTCATATGAACAGCTGTCAGGTTTCCCCAATAGTATTCTTGTGCCTGTGGTTCTTTGTTTTTTATTACCCTTTTCTTCTGGTTATAAGATAGTACTTACCCACTGAAGAAAAATGAAAAGTACAGAAAAAAATACAAATGAAAATAACGACTCTATCCACAAGTTTATACTCCAAAGTTAACCACTAATAATGTCTAACACACCTCATTACAGTCTTGTTTCTGTGTGTGTATGAGATTGAACCACATGAGATGGCCAATATGCGGTCTTTTTCGATGTACAGAAAAGGGCAGTTTCATACAATTCAACTTAACACTTTTTTTACTTAAAGCAGAAATCACACTGTACGTGTAAAATTTGTATTCTGCCTTTTCAGTTAACATTACATTATGTCCTGACATCTTTTAAAACTCTTGGTAAGCACCATTTTTTAATGCAGTCTAACCTTTGGATTTAAAAGAATTTAGTTAACTATTCTTCTGTTGTTGGACATTTGTGTGTTTTTCATCAAAAATGGTTCTTTGATGAACATCTTTATATATAAATATGCTTTTATATTTCTGATAATTCTCAGAATTAATTCCTAGAGGTAGAGGGGCGGTCAGAAGGAATGCATGTTTCAGAGGTTCTTGATACATGCTACTTTCCAGAGAGACTGAACCAATTTTCACTCCTACTATACCCTCACCTACATAGAATATTAGTACTTTTAAATATTTGTTAATTCGGTTGGTAAAACAAAAAAATGGTATGGCATTATTGCTTTACTTTTTATTTCCTTGATTCTTTTTAAGACTGTTGTACAATTTGTTTTTTTTTTTTTGAACCTTAAAAATACAGGTCTTCACATTTATTTCTATATGTCACATTATTCCATTCCATTGAGATCTTCTTGAATCAAAGATGAGCCAATAGTGTGAGCTGGCTGCTGAACAAGTAAATGACTGCTCGGCTGCATTAATAAGGTGCAGTGTATAGATCAGGGGAAGTGATGGTCCCACTCTGTTTCTTCCTGGTCAGAGAATGCATCTGGAGCTTTTCAGCTATCTGGTTCTGGGTGTCTTGTTTAAGAAGGACATTCACAAACTGGAGCATATTAGTTGAGAAACATGGTGAAGGGTTATGGAAAGAGATTAAAGACACAGGGAATATTTAATGCCCAGATGATAAGTGGGGGGCAGATGGGCAGAAGAATTGTATTCAGAAAGGACAGTCCTCTCTGTAGAATCTTTGTCACTCTTCTATAAGTCTAAAGCTATTCTACAGTGAAAAATTTATTTTTAAAATAATAGTGGGCTCTAGGTGCAAGACAAATTCAATTTATTTTCAGTGACTCCAGAAGAAGAAAAGGGACCAATAGGTACAATTTAAAGGTAATAGATTTTAGATTCACTTGAGAAAAAATTATCTAATACTTTGCACTGTTGTATACCCAGTGACTTCTTCAAAAAGCAGTGAGCTCCTCATCCCTGGAGGTATTCAAGCAAAGGCTTGAATTCAGGGTGATGGTCAGGGGCCCTGTGTATGGGATAGAAGTTTGAACTGGTATCAGATGATCCCCAAGGTCTTTTCCCAAGCCAAAATGTCGTGAGTCTATGAATGTGTGTCCTTGGGGTGTGAACAGGATAGCGGTCAGAGTTGAAGGGGTTTCGGCAGCCTGGAGCAGGTACACGCTGTGGCAGAAAAGGGCAGGTGCAGCCAGGTGGGCGGGCGGGGCTGACACAGTCCTCTCTCTCTGCAGTACGAGTACCTCCTGAAGCTGAAGGTCATGTACACCGTGGGCTACAGCTCCTCCCTGGTGATGCTGCTGGTTGCCCTCAGCGTCCTCTGTGCCTTTCGGTAAGAGCCCGCTGCCAGCTCTCCGTCCTCCCAGCCTTCCCCGGCACAGACTTCGGGTCTCTTTTAATTGCTCTGACCAGAGAGAGGAAGGTCTGGGTGGGCCACTTTGTCCCCTGTTGATCTAAAGCTTACCTGTGGCAAAACTTTGAAGTTTCTGTGACCTCGTTCATTCCTTTATTCATTTGACATTTACTGAACATCACTAGAACTTACTGCACCAGTTGCTTTACATGTATCATTTCTAATTTTCACACAATGCTGGGAGATAGGTATCATCCCCATTTTACAGGTATATTAGCCAGACTCTTGGTTGCAAGAAACAGAAATCCACCTTAAAACACCGTAAGAAAAACAAAGGTGACCTGATGCACATACTGACAAGTTCAGGGGCATCTGGCTTTAGGTGTGCCTGGATCTAGGTGCTTAAAGGTATCAGCAGAACTGGGTCTGTCTCCTGCCATTTCTTCACCTTGCATTGGCCTCAGGCAGGCTTTACGCGGGGCTGGCACAGACAACCACCAGCAGCTGCAGACGTACATTCTACCAGCTCAGCGACACCAGGGCCAAGAGACCCCCTTCTCCGTTAGTTGCAATGAAAGTCCTGGGGGAATTCTCATTGGCTGGCTTGGGTCACATGCCCATCCCTGAGCCAATCACTGCAGCCAGGTATGGAGCTCTGATTGGTCAGGTCTGTCATGTGGGTAGAGGTAGCATATTCCCCAACCAGAGCTGGGATGCACTCCCCATAAGAAAGCCTGGTTCCTGAAGCGAAAGGAGGGGAGCAGTTAACAGACTTCTGTCCCTACAGCAAGGGGGAAACCTAGGCTTTGGTGGTGAAGGGCTTGCTCTAGGTCGAGTAGCTGAAAAGTGGCAGAGCCCGGGTCTGATTTCTCCCCACAGCCTGTGTTCTTTCTGTGCCACTTGCCCCCTTCCCCACCCCCTTCTGACAATTCTGGGAGCTGGAGGTGGTGGTCGGGGCAGAATAGGATCTCGCCCTTATAACCCCAGCTTTTTTTTTTTTTTTTTAATTGCAGCACGAGACAGAGTAGTCTGGGCACCTGGGGGCCTGGGTTCATTCAGGTTCTGCAAACAGGGAGATTTAGAGAGTTGTCACGTCCAGGGCCTGGGTTTCCGTGGTGCGTGGGGTGGGGGGAGGGTGGGCGGCTGAGCCCTGGGCCCCTCCGGCTCTGACCCCTCCGGCCCTGCACCCTCTCCCTCCAGGAAGCTCCACTGCACCCGCAACTACATCCACATGCATCTCTTTGTGTCCTTCATCCTGCGTGCCCTGTCCAACTTCATCAAGGATGCCGTGCTCTTCTCCGACGACGACGTCGCCCATTGCGATGCCCACAGGGTAACACGCCTGCGTGGCCCACAGTGTGGCCAGGCCTGCCTGCTCCCCTGCTGCCCCCGCCGTCCCTGCTGAGGCTGCACTTAATGCCTAGAGTAAAGGGGCCAGCGCTGGGGAGGTTCAGGGAGTCTCATGTCCCCACATGCACAGTCTGGGACCCATATGAAAGCAGTTTGTCGAGAAGCCCATGGGGCTGCTGTTCAACTCCCAGTGTCCCGGAGTGGATTAGCCATTCTGGGAATTAGACGCATAGCAATCCCCTCCTTTCCCTGCTCCTGCCAAGTCCCAAATGTAGACAGATGGTTAAAGCTAGAGGGTTGGGGTTGTAGAAAGAAAAAGGTGAGCATATGCTTGTGTGTCTGCACACCCAGAAGTGCAGTAGAACAATCGTTTTGTTAAATCTAACAACCCTCGTCCTCCTTCTGAAAGCTCAGATGAGTCTTCGTTCATTGCAGCATCACTGTGTACCAGTTGAGGATCCCTTTCACTGTACGTAGCAGAAAACTGTACGTCAGTGCCTTAAACAAGTGGGGGTTGTCCCCACAGAAGCGGTCCACAGACGGGTGACCCAGAGGTGGCTCAGTGGCTCCACGCCGTGACGGACACGGTCCTTTTCCCCTTCTGCTCCGCCATTCCTGATCCCACGCTTTACACTGCATGTTAGCAACGTGGCTGCTGCAACCTCAGGCCTCACCCCATGTTCCAGGCAAAAAGGAAAGTCAAGGTTAAACTTTTTTTCTCTTTGGGAGGCTTTGCCTCTTCCCAAGACTATGTCCACGTCTCACGGGCTAGAACTGTGTCATGTGACAACATCTAACTGCAAAGGAAGCTGGGAGATTGAGTATTTTACTATCATAGTCTCCACAGCAGAAGCCAGCAAGGGAGAAGGGGATTGGAAATCGAGATTGGTTTAGTCAGCCTGCCCGCCACTTCCCACCACTCACATCTGTAATTGCTCACAGATCTGTCAGGTTTGCCTTGCTTATAGTTTTCCGTGTGCGTGTGTGTATGTGTGTGTTTTCTGACTCAAGACTGAGAGGTCCCTCAAGCAGGGCCCCTGTGTCTCAGGGAGATTTCCTGGGAGTCAGAAGACAGATTCAGGCCCCACCCCATCACTGACCAGTGGAGAAGTCCAGCAGTGCCCAGCAGGGAACCTTTCCAGGGTCTACTAACCCGCAGACTAACGAGCCAGCCACAGGCCATGCCTGGAGTCGGAGTGTCTGGGAGGCCACAGGCGGCCCTGGGCACTCCTCCACCGTGGACATGGACGTGACCTGCGCTCTGGGCAGCAGCCCTCGGGCCATCCCAGGAGCTGTCCTCTCCTCAGGGAACCGCGCGGTGAAAGGAGAGGAGGCCCTCACGGTGCGGGAATGGGAGCCGTGCTGGCGTAGAAGCCTCGGCCCGACAATCCCACAGGCGTAGCTTCCAGGGATCCCGGCGAGGCACAGGCCTGCCACAAGAGTCACAGCATCAGGCAGGGCCAGCCCTGGCACCCCCCTGGGGTATTCAGAGGCCTGCAGTCCAGACGCAGTGCACCAGGCAGGGTCGTGTACTCTCATCAGTGTTGGCTTGTCCCTTCTTCATCTATTTCCAGGAAAACTAAGCCTGGAAAGGATTTTATTAACCTTTTGCTCAGAAATCCCTTTCCCTCTCTAGGCCTCAGTTTCCTTATCTGAAAAATGCCCTCATTTGCTACTGGGAATTGGGCGATGTCTGACCGTTTGACACTTGGCAGCCGGTTCCAGAATTTGAATGCCGTTCCTGCTGCTGCAACAGCCCTTTGGCCATCTTGACCAAGCCTGCTGGCCTGTGGATTTCCACTCTAGAGAACTCTATGAGCCTGGTCTTCTCATAGCGGAAGGCCAGAGGGGATGGCCGTGAGCCCCAGAGGCTCGCTCCTTGGCCTGGCTGCTGACCCCTACCGCACCCCACCTCTCCTGGAGGGAAGCCCAGGGTCTCCAGCCTGGGACTCAGCTGCCTCTCCTTGCAGGTGGGCTGTAAGCTGGTCATGGTCTTCTTCCAGTACTGCATCATGGCCAACTACTCCTGGCTGCTGGTGGAAGGCCTCTACCTTCACACACTCCTCGTCATCTCCTTCTTCTCAGAAAGGAAATGGCTCCAGGGATTTATTGCCCTCGGATGGGGTATGTTTCTCCAGGGGTACGGTGGCTGCATGCTATGTGGGAACGGGCACTGAGGCAGAAGGAGAAGGGTGTGGGTTCCAGTATCAGCTCTATACTTAGTTAAGATCGTGAACTTGTGTGATCTTAGACAAGTTGCTTGATGGTTAACTCTCTGGCCTCAGTTTGTCTGTCACATGGGAAAAAACAGCTAAAACCTAGCCCCAATTTCTGGCATCCAAAGCCTTTTACAGTTTGATACCCCCAACACTGTTGCCTCGTCTTCCCCAGACGTCGCATCCATACGTCCTCATTCCTGCTTCCTTTTGTATCAGTTAGGGTGCTTTTGACTGTGGGTATCAGAAAACCTGCCTTCGATAGGCTTTAAACATCAAAGGAATTAATTGGTTCGTATAACTGACGAGTCCAGGGATTACCAGCTTCAGGTGAGGCTGAAGCTAGCAGCTCAGCGTTTCTTTTTGTTTTTCTGCTTTGCCGCCTGTGACGTCAGTGTTATCATTAGGTGCTCCCAGTGTAACTGCCAGCAGCTCTGGGCTTCTTCCTGGCTTCACTGTTAAATCTGATGAAAGAGAGAGGCCGTGTCCAAGCACTCCCAGCAAATACTCTGAGATTCACTCTGATTGGACCAGCTGAAGTGTTATACACATCCTTGAACCAATCACAGGGGCCTGAGAGAATGGAATACACTGATTGGCTTAAGCTACTCAAACCACATAGCTTCCCAAAGGAAATTCAGGATTCAGTTTCTAGGAAGGAGGGGAAATGGTAGTAAGGCAGCTAACTGCAGGCCCCACTGCTTCTCTTCCCCCTTTCCTTTCTGGTCCATGAAGATGATAATAATTCTGATTTCTTGAGCACCTACCGTATGCCAGGCTTTGAGCTCAACACTTTGCATGCATTATTTAATCATCACAACAACCTCCAGAGGCCTCTTAGAGGAACCTTGGCTCAGAGACATGACATAACATGCTCAGCTCACACTGTAGACAAGGGTAGAACCAGAATTCAAACCAAGGCCTGTCTATTTGCAAAGCCCCTTAACTCTTATTCTGCCATAAACAAACATCCATCTATCCATCCTTCCATCCATCCGTCCATCCCTCCGTCAGTCCATCCACCTATCCATCTCTCCATCCATCCCTCTATCCATCCATCCATCCATCCATCCCTCCATCAATCCATCCACCTATCCATCCCACCATCCCTCCATCCATCCCTCCATCCATCCCTCTATCCCTTCCTGCTTCCCTCCCTCCCTCCATCCATCAATTGTTCATTTGATAAACATATGTAAGTTACCCACTGGGTTCTAGACAGAGTCAGGTTTCTGTGAGTGACTCACAGGCTTACAGGGGTAGTCATGTGTAGTAGCCATTAGCTTCATTTACTTTCCTCTTGGTGCCTTTAATTAAGAAGTGCTCCTGCCAGGAATGCCCTCCACTGTCTTTTCTGCTTGTCTAAATCCTTATGTGCAAGGGCTCTGTCTCCTCATCAGACCATCAGGGAAGTTGCCTGAACCAGCAGAGTCCACTGAGCCCTCCTGCTTCTGAACTCTGGCAGCCTGATTAGCACATGACCCTCAGTCAGCAGGAGATGTAGGGCTCTGCAGATCTGGATTTCCACATAGGCCAGTAGTTCCAGGGAGCCTGGGACAAGGGGCTTGCCTTACGCTGCTGACTCTGCCCCAGATGCCCCCACTGTCTAGCCAACTCACTGGGCCTTGACTCCCAGATCTGCCAGGATTTCCCTGTATGAACATGGACAGTTTTGTCATCTATAATGTCAGGATCATAATTTGCTGAACTTTCTTTGAGCACTTCTTTGTGCTCAGAAGGGCTTACGGAGATTACGAAAGCAAAAACAAAAATGGTTCCATCGCTCCAGGGGTTTGTAGTCTAGCAAGGAGACAAAAGTGCATTGTGATAATATCTCCATCACGGGTTTTTAGGAGGTTTAAATGAGATAATGAGAGCCTTCTTTTCTTACTCAAATATATTTTTTTAATATTTGTTTATTTAGCTGGCTGCACTGGGTCTTAGTTGTGGCACACAGGATCTTTAGTTGCAGCAAGTGGGATCTTTTAGTTGCAGCATGTGGGATTTAGTTCCCTGACCAGGGATGGAACCCGGGCCCCCTGCATTGGGAGTGCAGAGCCTTAGCCACTGGGCTACCAGGGAAGTCCCTCTTCCTCAAATATTTATTGAGCATCTACTATATGCCAGGCCCTGGGGATAGAGCAGCACATTAAACAGCAGGGGTTCCTTCTCTCTGTGCCTCTCTGCCTGCACAACCCCCAGGGGACATGAAGGGACTCAGGAAGGTCTAAAGCTGTCTGCGAGAGGCTCTTGTCTTGCAAAAGCAGCGCCCCTGCCTCAGTTTGTACTCACCCCCCTCCCCAGAGATAGGTTGCTGGAATGAGTATGTGGCCACCATAAAACTTTGCAAAAAAAAAAAAAGTTTTTTTAAAGTAGGAAAAGAAATTACCGTAGTCCCATCTGTTGAACATTTTCTGGGGTTTCCTTCCAGACTTCTTTTATACTCCCAGTTTTTCCCACATGGTTGCAGTCATCCTGTATGTAGAATTTTGGATCTTGCCTCTTTCCATGAACACAGAAGCATGCTCTGTATTCTCTCAAATCTTCAGTAAACATTTTTAACCACTGTGTGGATGTATGTAACCAAATACCTATTTTTTGGATGTTTAGGTTGTTTCTCATTTTTCACTGTGATAAATAACACAGTGAGGAATACTTCTGTGGGCAAAGCTTATTCCATGTGTAATAGAGAATCCTGGAATTGGGACCCCTGAGTCAGAAGGCACAAGCTTTTGAAGTTTTTATTGCTTATCCAAAGCTTTTACTTTCTCAAGGTGGCTGGGGTGTCAGTCTGTGCCCAGGAAAGGTGGTGCCTCTGGCTTGTATAGGAGCTGCGTCAAACTCCCATTCACTGAGGGATCTCAGACTGGTGGTGCTCCAGCTGGAGCTGCGTTGGAACCACGCAGAGGGCACGTCAACCTGGTTGCCTGGGCCCCGCCCCACAGCCTCGGTCCAGTGGGCCAGCGGTGGAGCCTGAGACTCTGCATTTCTAACCAGGTCCCAGGTGATGCCGATACTGCTGTTGCAGGGACCACAGTGAGAACCACGACTTAAGCCATTATCCGCTTTTCAAACTTTTCCACCGACTCACTGTTAAAGATGTAAGACAAATACTCATAAACAGGTGGCCCTCAGAATCCATGTTTGCCCAAAGTACCCGCAGTTGAGGCAGAGAATTTTTTTTTATCAAAGCCATACGTGTACTTGGTTTAAAGAATTAAATAGAACTACAAGTCTAAAATGAAAAAACAAACAAAAGCAAGCAGCTCCTGAAGAGGCTCCCACTTCTGCCACCAGATGTAACACCCTCCAGCTCTTTAGCTGCTCCCCTTGATATCTGCTCTCATGTTTCTAAACAGTATTCTACTGTGTCTTGATTTGTCCATCTGAGGCACTGTTTTTTTTTTACTGTCTATTCACATCCTTGGCCCGCTTTTTAAAAAATATTTATTTGTTTATTTGGCTGCATCGTGTCTTAGTTGTGGCACGCAGGATCTTCGCTGCAGCATGCGGAATCTTTTTGTTGCGGCGTGCGGGCTCTAGAGCGCACAGGCTTAGTTGTCCCTCCGCATGTGGGATCTTAGTTCCCAGACTAGGGATCCAACCCGCGTCCCCTGCGTTGGAAGGTGGATTCTTAACCACTGTACCGCCAGGGAAGTCCTGAGGCGTTATTTGTTGACTCCTTGTGATTAAAGGGAAGGGTATAAAATTTTTCATCTGCCACCTCCATCCTCCCGTTAGAGTCTTTCACAGTTTGGGGCTAAATCACAATATTCAATGTATATATCATCATGTCTATGTAGATATTGTTTACTACCGAGCCAACTGGTGTACATTGATTTTACTTCCAGTATTTAAGTTTTTATATTTTATGGAGTCATTTTTTAATTTAATTTTTATTTTATTTTGGAGTATAGTTGATTTACAATGTTATGTTAGTTTCAGGTGTACAGCAGAGTGGATCAGTTATACATATATCCACTCTTTTTCAGATTCTTTTCCCATATAGGTTATTACATAATATTGAGTAGAGTTCCCTGTGCTATACAGTAGGTCCTTTTTGGTTATCTATTTTATATATAGTATTGTGTGTGTGTTAATCCCAAACTTATGGAGTCATTTTTTATTGACTCATTTTGTGTTGCTGTCATTAATTCTCCCAAATTCTCAACAGAACTGGAAAACCCTCCAGTGCTGGTTCCCCATCATCAAATGCAACAACGTGAAGTCTATTAGTTCCTATTTGTTTGGTTTATTCCTGCTGTATTAGTGTCCTAGGGATGCTGTAACAAGTTGCCACTTGTCTTAAAACAACAGAAATTTATTGTCTCCCAGTTCTGGAGGCCAGAAGTTCAAAGTCTGGTCTTGGCAGGGCTGATTCCTTCTGAGGGCTCTGAGGGACAATATGCTGTATGCCTCTCCCCTTGTTTCTGGTGGTTGGTGGCAGTCTTTGGCCTTCTTTGCCTTGTAGGAGCCTCACTCCAATTTCTTCCTCCATCTTTACATGGTCTTATTCCCTCTATGTCTCCTCTCTGTGTGTGTATCTCACGGCCTTCTTAAAACGATGCCAGTTATATTGGATTAAGGTCCTTATAAGTATGACTTCATCTTAACTAATAACACCTGCAAAAACCCTATTTCCAGAAAAGGTCACATCCTAAGGTTCTAGGGATATGAACCTTTGGGGGGGGGTGCTGTTTAACGTGATACACCCACCCATGTTCTTTCTAGAAGAGCCTTCTGCCCTCCTGCTCTATTTGGGCTGGTCATTCTCTAGACTTGCTCAGCTCCCTTAACCTTCAGGCTGAGATTTCCTTTGTTTTCCTCCACGAATCCTATTCCTTGACTTCTTGTCTGCCTCTCTTTGGTTTACTGTCCAGTCGTGTTGGAGCACATCCTCCAGTGTCTGTCTTAACAAAGAGTGCATGGAAGCTACATTTTTTTTTTTTGGCTGTGTTGGGTCTTCGTTGCTGCACGCGGGCTTTTCTCTAGTTGCAGTGAGCGGGGGCTACTCTTCGTTGCGGTGCGCGGGCTTCTCATTTGCGGTGGCTTCTCTTGTTGCGGAGCACAGGCTCTAGGCTTGCGGGCTTCAGTAGTTGTGGCGCATGGGCTCAGTAGTTGTGGCGCACGGGCTTAGTTGCTCCGCGGCATGTGGGATCTTCCCAGACCAGGGCTCGAACCCATGTCTCCTGCATCGGCAGGCAGATTCTCAACCACTGCACCACCAGGGACGTCTGGAAGCTACATTTTTTTGCATTGCATATCTAAACATATCTTTGTTCAACTTTCATGCCCTATTTGTAGTTTTGCTGGGCATAGAAATTAGGTTGACAGTTATTTTTCCCCAGAATTTTGAAGGCCTTCTGTTTTGGCATCTGGTGTTATGCGACATGCCATGTCATTCTGTTTCCTGAGCCTTTTTACTCACCTCTGTATAAGCTGTAGAATCTGTAGAATCTTCTCTCTGTCTATTGTGTTTTGAAATATCATAGGGATTGCCCCCATGCAAGTCTGTTTTCATCCTTTTGCTGGTATGTGGTGGTCCTTTCATCTGGAAACTCACATCCTTCATCTCTTGGACAGTGTTCTTACACGGCCCCTTTGATCACTTCCTTCCCTCTGGTTTTTAACCCTCTCTTTCTGAGACTTGTAATCAGTTGGTGCACCCCCTGGAACTGGCTTCTAATTTTCTCGTCTCTTTCCTCTTACTTCTCATTCCACGCTTTGCGCTCTGCTTTCTGGGCAGTTCCCGGTCTTTATCTTCCATCCCATCTATGGAATTTTAAAAATCTTGATCATCATATTTTGAATGTCCAAGCCCTCTTCCTTATTCTCTGAATGCTCCCTCTTTTCGGCATCCTGTTTGTGTCTTGGAGAAGTAATCGTCCCTCTAATCTCGCTGATGATATTCCTTGGAATTGTTTTGCTCAAGTTCCTCGTACAGCCTGTATGGTCTATTTCCTCTGAGTTCCTTTTCTCTGGTTGTTTTGGTCCTTGTCTTTTATGTAATCAGCTTTCCTCAGATGTTGATGACCTTGACTATTCATATTTAAGAGTGAGTCACTTCGGTGTTGACTGAAGGCCCTCTGTGTGGGTGTGGAGGGGAGTGGGGGGACATGTCTCTCAAGGGAGACGGGGCTGGAAGTGGCCGCTGTGTTCGTGGGTCCTCAGCATCGGTACTAGAGGCCCTTTGTCTGGGGCTGTTTGGTTCCTCCAGGGAAGAATCCTGTCATCTCCTGCCTGGGGTGGGGTTTGGAGGGCTCGAGCAAGGGTGCAATCCCGGCTGTTAGAAGTCTGAGAACTGAGCAGCCTGGGGGTGGGCTCTTACCAGTCAGCGGATGACAGGCATGCCCATTAAAAATAGAATCTGAGCTGTATTTTATATAACTTAAAATTTTCTAGTAGCCACAGTAAACACAGTAAAAAGAAACTAATTAGTTTCATTAATTAGTAAAATTAATTTCAGTAGTATATTTTGTTTAACCCAATATAACCAAAATATTAACATTTCGATGTATAATTTTAAAAATCATTAATAACATATTTTACAGTCTTTTACTCTTGCACATCTTCCAAGTCTGCTCTCTTGCACTTGCAGCACGGCTCATCTGAGAGCAGCCACGTATCAAGGGCTCAGTGGCCACACGTGGCAGCACAGGTGTAGACCATCTCTTGGTCCCCGTGCCCAGCTGAGCACCCCTCCCACCCTCTGCTGGGCCAGAGCCCCATTCCCCCTGGCTCTGTTTCTCCAGAGAGTGCCCTTCTGTCGGGGATGAGCTCTTTGGCTGTAGGAGGCTGGTGCTGGCCACCTGGGGTGGTTCCGTGCTTCCTGTCTTCCAGCCCCACCCTCTCTCCTGCCTGCTGGCGTCCCGGGTGCCCTCACCACCGGGCCCAGGCGCCTTCCCAGCAGCAGCCCCCATGCCGCGCTGTGTTTCAGCTTCGTCTGCTCTGGGACATCAGTTACTGCTCCTCTGCCAGCTCCCAGGTTCCTAAGTGTGCTGACATCTCTCGTGCACTGTACCCTCCTTGCCCATTCTTTGTGCTTATGGGCTTGTAGCTTTTTTATTTCTTTACTCTCATGTTGGGGGGGTTTCAGTGAGAAACAGAGATAAATGTATAAGTTCAGTTTGTCATGTTCAGCCAGAAGTCAGGAAGTGTTCTTGTATTTTATCTTTAAATTTCCTGTGTACTTACAATTCTCTAGTCCAAAATGTATTTTTGTTTACATAACATTGATAGCTTACATTACCAGTTGAATGGCCAAGCTTTTTACAAACCAATATTCAAATAAAACTAAATGTTCTCCTGTGGCCTTGCATCCCCGCCAAATATCCCAGTTTGAGAAAAGGGCTCCACCAGTGGCCTCCACAAGCTTCATGGGCCTGCCCAGGGGCCCTGGTCCCCTCCCTTCTCCCCCGCAGAGGTCCTCTGGAATCTGGCCCAAGCTTCCAGAGCCCCCTGCCCCACCGTGGCCTTCAGGATCTGTCTGATCCTGCCTCCGTTCCCAGGGATTCCTTGGCACCCTTGAAGCGGGAGGCTGCAGATTTACACAGGATGGCAAGGGGGTTTCCATGGCAACCAGACCTTGGCACCTGCTTGCTCCCTGGCCTGGAATCACTGATTGTCCTGTCTCTCATAAGGGTGCTGAAAATTGAGTCCTCTCCTTTGTGCCCCCCCCTTTATTTTTAACCCTCAGGTTCCCCAGCGATTTTTGTTGCTTTGTGGGCTGTCACCAGACACTTTCTGGAAGATGTCGGGTAAGCTGGTGGACGGAGGGAGGTAACGAGGGTATATTTTATCTTGTCCAGCGCTTCCAGCAGGATGGCTCCTTCTTTGGAGCTGTTACCTAGGAGAGGCCTGTGTCTCAGGCCTGGGCCACAGGTGAGCTCTCTGCAGCGCAGGCTGCCAAATGCCCAGCCCTCCTGGGGTTGGCCAGCCCAGCCACTCTGTGGTTGGGTCAGGTACCCGACGAGAGCTGTGAAACACTGGCAGCTGCTCTAAGGGCCAGCCCAGCTCTTCCTCTCCTGGCAGCTCCCTCCTCCGACACGAGTGTGTGAGTCCCGCAGGCCCAGGAGAGCAGGAGAGCAGCCTTATAGCCCTGACGGGCACCAAGAGCTCTAGTCTCGTTCTCCAAAGACTTGGGCTCAGGGACAGGGTAAGCCCGGGGGTTCCTGGAAGCGGGCTCGTGGAAGGAAAGCATGGAAGACGCCTGAGAGGAGGTGCGGCAGCCGGGCCGAGGGGTAGGGAGGCCGTGTGTCATCAGTGTAATGACACAGCCAGGCCGGAGAGTGGACGAGGGCAGACGAGGCATGCATGCGTCTTGCAGTCCAATTCACTCCAAAATAATCCTTCTTTTTTTTTAAACATTTTTTATCTCTTTAATGTTGTATCTATTTTATTATTTATTTTTGGCTGCGTTGGGTCTTCGTTGCTGCGTGCAGGCTTTCTCTAGTTGCGGCGAGCATGGGCTACTCTTCGTTGCGGTGCGTGGGCTTCTCATTGCGGTGGCTTCTCTTGTTGCAGAGCACGGGCTCTAGGCTCGCAGGCTCAGTAGTTGTGGCACGTGGGCTCAGTAGTTGTGGCTCGTGGGCTCTAGAGCACAGGCTCAGTAGTTGTGGCGCATGGGCTTCATTGCTCCACGGCATGTGGGGTCTTCCTGGACCAGGGCTCGAACCCGTGTCCCCTGCATTGGCAGGCGGATTCTTAACCATTGTGCCACCAGGGAAGCCCCCCAAATAATCCTTTTGATTGGATAAATTCCCTTAAAAAAAAGTCTGGATTTTCAGCTTCTTTAGAACAAATGGAAAGTTCTGTCAACATTTCCTATGTGCCCTCGTGGCAAAAATGAGCTGGACAGAGTTGTGGCCGCCTTAGACCAAGCACAGGCTCTCCAGTTGCCAAGTGCCCCTGTGCCTGATGTCCCCGGGGCCGAGGTCACACGTCAGTCACCCGGACACTTCACTCCCTGAGGTCAGCTGCCCAGCCACCATGCTCCCCGATGCATCTGACAGCGTGCTGGCTTTGGGGCCCAGAATCTTCCATCTCAGGTCCCCACGCTTCTGCTCCCAGATGCTCCCTTGGCCCCGGCAGTGCTCCTGGGCCGCAGAGGATGGTCAGTTCTCAGGGTGCTGAGCACACAGCCTCCGGGGTCAGGACCACAGTGTGGGTCCTTCCCGCAAAGGGGACGTCAGAGAACTAGTCTCTTCTGGTCAGCCAGCTCCCCACTCCTTGTGATGCCTGGCTCTCCCTGCCTAGGTGCTGGGACATCAATGCCAACGCGTCCATCTGGTGGGTCATTCGAGGGCCTGTGATCGTCTCCGTCCTGGTAAGTGGCCGTCCCCCTGAGCTGGGCTCCAGCGGGAGAGACCAAAACAGGACCGGCTTGCAGGGCAGAGGGCCAGGGCAAGGCCAGCATTGCTGCCTCTGGGTGTGCGGAGGGATAAACCAGACCTTCCGGGGGCTGGGCAGTGGCAGGAGGGTCTGGGAGCTCCGCCCCTAGAGACCGGTGGATGGGAGGGCAGTGAGGCAGGTGGCGAGAGCTTGCCTTCGCCTGGTCCACGGTGGCAGCTGCGGTGTGGCGAGCAGAGCTCCTTCCCCGATCTGGCTCAGGCTGGCCTGAGATTCCCCCTCCCCTGGTGCAGAGCACTGGCGCTTGATCGTTTTCTCGGTGTTCTCTGGTTAAAGTGGGCAGGCTCGCTGAGCTGGGATCACAGGAGGGGGGTTGCACCTGGGGAAAGCCAAGTGCCAGACTGGCCTTGGGCCCCTGTGGTGCTGTGACGGGGACAGGCCCGGAGGGGTGGCCCCAGCGGAGAGACTCAGGAGGGACTCGTGGACAGGGGAGCTCAGGGGTCTCGACCCTGGCTGGACTCTCAACCTGGGAGCTTTGTAAAAACAGTGATAGCAGAGGTGCAGGGTCTCCTTGTCCTGGGGAGGGGCCTGGGGGCTCGTCTTGGTTTTAAGTTCCCAGGTGATTGTGCTCTGCAATCCAGAGGCCCTTAGCTGAGCCTGTGGGCCTGGATAAGAACAAGAAAGACACGTGGGGCGGGGGGCACACTGGGGCAGCCCCTCTCCGGAAGTAATGTGCACAGGCTCAGAGGAGCGCCAAGGCTGCAGAGCCAGGTGACAGGGCGTGCCCCTCCTGGGCTCACAGGAGGGCAGCACAGGGCAGCAGCCCCCTCCTCTGCTGATGGCTGAAGGGCTCGCCTCCCGGGGCCATCCGTGACCACCACCTTTCTCTTTTCAAAAATAACAGAATTTTATTTGATGCTGCCTACCATCTCGACTTGCAGTAGGAGAGCTGGAAATTGTGGCGAAATCCGAGTGGCAGCCGCGTTAGGCCACTGAGTAGCTCAGGAGAGCACAGCGACTTCCTATTTCGGCTTCTCTTAGCAGGTGCGAGGGCCGTTCATTAATCCGGAACCACTCAGGGAAGGGGCTGTCTGACACGGTGGTAATGCAGGCTGTACTGCTAGCGCAGGGAGTGTCTGGTACTTTAAACAAGGCTTTACTTTTGCTCCCCTAAGACACTGCTACCCAAAGTCATTTTATGGTAACAAATAATTTGATTATCATTTTTACTTGCTAACCTTAGCATAGTGTTTTATAATCTGACTAAATTGAAGCTTAAGGGATAATGAAAGATACTAAGCTTTCATTTCCTACTACAGTCAATACGCTGAAAACAGTATAATGAAATCTGCTATTATTTACCAAAAGTTGTTTTTTGTCAGCTTGTCACATTTAGATAATGTCAGAACCTTTTTTATTAGGTTGATAATGTGGTGGAAAAATATTGACTCTATCACTAACTATGTTTTAATAAGAATGTACTTGTTTTTCTGAAAAATCAAAATATATTGTCATTTCTAAAATAATAATAATGGAATTCATGTAAAAAATTGGAAAATACAAAATGTATTTTTAAAAAGGGAATAAAATCACCCATATTTTTAGTGCCTAGATGCACATTGTGATCATGTGCTTTTCCTTCCTATTTTTTTCTTTGAGCACATGTACTTTTTCAAAAATGCTTAATATAGTTTTGTGTCCTAGTTTGTTTTTTTCACTTAGCAATAGATGTCATCTTTCCCACGTCATTTGAAATTATTTGACCAGCTGATGTGCTGCTGCTGCATAACACCGAGCCAGTTTCCCTGCTGTAATTGTGGGGCTTGGACAGCCCAGCCCGCGAGAGCCCCAGGGCCCAGGCTGCTTTCACTAGACTGTAGTCTCTCTAGTGACTGACGGATGTTGGGTGGGCACTACTGATGCAAAGTTTCTCCCTACCAGCCTGTCACGGGGCCTAGAATTCCACTATTTAAGACTCATCCTTGGGATAGTTAAGATTTTCCCTCTTGCTTTCAAGTTCTCCCTATTAAATGAAATACAATTCAAAGGCAAAAAATGAAATAAGATAAAAGAGCCTTTGTTAGTTTACACCGCGCACGGCGTAGAGCAAGATGCACAAACAGCGAGCTGAGAAGTGTCCTGAAGCAGGGGCGCTGGGCTGGGGTCCCAGACAGGCCGCTAATCCTGTGTCTTCTGGCCAGCGTCCACAGGCCCCAGGCTACTTGTCTGAACAATGAGGGGGCCCAGCCAGTCAGCTCCACTGATCCTGCTTCTGCAAAATGGTCTAGAGCTGGTGGGGGAGGGGAGGAGAGGGGCCGACGCACAGGCAGCTTCATGGTGTTGCTGGCACTGGGCACTGGAGTTGGGGAAGGGGACACTGAAAGAAATAGACTGCGTTCCTGTCCTTTAGAAAGTGAGGATTGAACTGGTGATCAGTGGACGCACACAGATGCTTGCGTTTGGCCCCTTTCAAGTATTTCAAGTGCTCTTACGAGTAGCGTCATCCCTAACTACAGTGAATCAGGAAAAGGAGGTATAAGAAGGCTTCCTGGAGCTGGCGATTGACCTGCAGAGATTCTGTGAGTCTCCAAAGCAGTGGTTCTCAACGTGTGGTCCCCAGACCAGCAGCTTCACCTGGGAGCTTGTTAAAAATGCAAATCTTGGGAATTCCCTGGTGGTCCAGTGGTTAGGACTCCGTGCTTTCACTGCTGAGGGCTTGGTTGCGAAACTAAGATCCTGCAAGCCATGTGGTGTGGCCAAAAAAAAAAAGCAAATCTAATTTGCATTTACTAAACCATAACCTTGGGGGTGGAGCCCAGCAATCTGCACCTTAAACTTTGAGAACCTCTGCTATAAAGCCTTTGCTACTCAAAGCGTAGTCCAAGGACCCGCTTTGGCATTCATTCCCTGGAGCTTGCTAGAAATGCAGAATCTCAGGCCCACTCCAGGTCTGCCTTTTAACAAGATTCCAACGCATTCCAAGTGTGAGTAATCCATGCTGCAGCTGAGCAGACCTCAGAGCTCCTGAATCCCAGGGGCAGGGGGCGGTGCTGTGGCAGCCGTCCCTGCCCAGACGGTGTGTTTCAGCAGCACACTGCCCAGCCCCCGGAAGGTCTGCGGGTGGCAGAGGGAGTGGCGAGCTGAGCTGTCCTGGTGTGGCCTGCAGCGCCTTCCCTGCCCGGGGGCCAGGGCCGGGGGGGTCGTGCTGGGAGCGCAGATCACCCTTAGCCCCACCTCTGCCTTGTGTTTTACAGATTAATTTCATCCTTTTTATAAACATCCTAAGGATCCTGATGAGGAAACTTAGAACTCAAGAAACAAGAGGAAGTGAAGGGAACCACTATACGTAAGTGGAGGGCCAAGACCTAGGCACGCTCGCTCAGTCAGTCAGCAGGCATTTCCTGGGCACCTATCGTGTACCCAGCTGGTGCTGGGCACTGTTGGAGGTGGAGGAAAAGGAAAAGCCGGGGCCTGGGGGTTTACAGTGGACCAGGGGAAGGGAGAGTGGGTCCATGTGACCCTGAGACCCAGCCCTGGGGGTGGGGAGAAGAGAAATCTAAGCAGGGTCCCTGGAGGCAGAGATCTTACCCTTGGGACAAGGCTAGGGAGTCAGAGAGTGGGCTTCGAGGACCTAAATTCAAATCTTTACAGGGACAGTGGCCCTCCTTGTCTGTGGGTTTTGCATCTGAGGATTCAGCCAACCTTGGATTGCAGATTGAAAATATTTGGGAAAAAAAATTCCCAATCAAAACATTTTCATTGTAGGAGGTATTATACGTAATCTAAAGATGATTTAAATATATGGGGAAATGTGCGTAGGTTATATGCAAATACTACCCCATTTTATATAAACGCCTTGAGCATCCAAGGATTTTGGTGTCTGCGGAGGGTCTGGAACCAATCCCCGTGGATGCCGAGGGTCGACTGTATTTTCCAGCTTTCACTAGACCTTAGCTTTCACCAGACCTTAGCTTTCACCAGATTTTCAAGATAATGTGATCCAAAAGTACTTTAAAACCTTTAAGATGTTCAAGAAAGATGCTGTGTTAGTCTGCACAGCCTGCCACAATAAGATACCACAGATTGGCTGGCTTAAATAAGAGAAGTTTATTTACTCACAGTTCTGGAGGCTGGAAGTCCAAGATCAAGGTGTTGGCAGGTTTGGTTTCTCCTGAGGTCTGTCTCCTTGGCTTGTAAACGGCCGCCTTCTCACTGGGTCCTCACGTGGCCTTTCTCTGTGCACCTGCATCCCTGGTGTCTCTTCTTACAAGGACACCAGTTGGTTGGACTACGGTCCCACCCTGATGGTCTCATTTAAACTGGTCCCTGTCTGCAAGTACAGTCACATTCTGAGGTACTGGGGCTTAGTTAGACCTTCAACTTAAAATTCTGGGGAAACACAGTTCAGCCCATGACAAATGTTGAAGACAAATCAGTGTCCAACAGAGGCTTTCTCTGTCATGATCTGAGTTTTGAGAATCTGGCAGAGGCCTGGATTACTGGGTGACAGATTCCCCAGGATGTCACTAGAGTAGTGGCTCCAAAGTAGGGGGCAGCTGGGGATCCAGGACAGAGTTGCCAGATAAAATACAGGATGCCCAGTTTAATTTGAATTTTGGATAAACAACAAATAGTTTTTTAGTACTTACACCAAAAAAAACACTATCCATTGTTTATCTGAAATTCAAATTGAACTGGGTATCCTGTATTTTTGTTTGCTAAATTTGGCCACCCTAACCTGGGAAGAAAACAAAAGAGCTTCTCCTTACAGATATTTATTATCAAACAAATGAGAATGCTGGTTTTGCTAATAATACATAAGACACAGCGTGATAGTAGTACATGCAGATACGTTATAAATCAATAAAGTTATTCATGTGGGTATGGGTTCAAAGCGTTTTACTGATAGGGCGCATGAACAGAAATTTGGGGACTGGCCGTGGACTGATAAGTATTGAATCCGGGTGACGGGTGCGTGGGAGCTGGAGATTTTCCGAAACGGAAGTAAAAACAAACAAGCGGCGGGGACACTGCTGCAAAGCCTCCTGCAGTCAGGCGAGATGGGGGTGCCCCTGGGTGTGGAGGGGCCCGAGACCGCAGCGCCTCTGTGTCCTCAGGCGCCTGGCCAAGTCCACCCTCCTGCTGGTCCCCCTCTTCGGAGTCCACTACATAGTCTTTGCCTTCTCCCCGGAGGATGCCATGGAGATGCAGCTGTTCTTTGAATTGGCCCTTGGCTCCTTCCAGGTAAGCTCCAGGGGCTGTGGCTTCACGGTGGGAAGAAGTGTTCTCTCTCTCCTGAGAGAAAAGTGGAGAGGCCAAAAGCCAGGTCTTCCCGGAGGCAGAGGGATGCCTCATTTGGCAGAGACCCACGAGACGCAGGGGCAGGACCTCACCGTGCTGCGTGACCCTCAGTGGGACCCAAGCTCCCCACCAGTCACGCGGGGGTGGGAGATGCAAGTAAGGAGAGAGAGACTGACTCCAGGGAAGACGAAGGGAACGTAGCCCAGCACACACGATCGCACAAGTCTCGGTAATTAGAGTCAAAATAATGTAAGCACCGAGGGCTCGGGCTCAGCCATCAAGGAGTAGGACAGGAAGATGAGTGTAGTGGGGGAGTGGGCGGGGGGTGGAAGGCTGTGCGAAAGAAGGATAGCCTCCTCTCCACACTGGGAAGTCCATAAAAACCGCCCCAAGCTGAAAAATTCAGAAGTAGCAACATCCGCATTATAACTCAGAATCAGTCAAGAGAGTTCCAAGTCGCTGCCTCTGAGAACAGGAAATGGGGCAGGGGTGTCAGCAGCTTACTGTTTTTTCGTTTCTTTTTTTTGTGACAAGAGACATTTGACTCTTTGAAACCAATTACATACACAATTTACTAAAAATAAAAGCCAACTTTAAAAAAAGAAAACAAAGGGGGTGGGGGAGAAACCACCTACCTTCTAATTCAACAAGATGTTGCGAAGTTAAAAAATATAGTAAACCTGTTTGGACAGAAGGGGCTTTTAACATGAATCCCAAACTTCACAGTGTTATTTGTTTATTTACTCATAACTATCTCCTTCCAAAAATAATATGATGTAGCTTTCAGGGAAAACATACAAAGGACAAAAAATAAGTAGATGAGGGATCAGTGAATAAAGAAAATAAAGCCAAAACTGAGTTCATACACAGAAACAAATTTGATCAAGTTTTCTGAAGGTGGGAGAGGTGTGTCATAAATTTGGTTTGGAGCTTCCCAGTAGCCAAAGCAAAGACAGAAACACACTCTTTCAAGATTTAGATGAAAGCAGGCTAGTCCCTAGGGAACGGCCTGAGAGAACTTTCTCCCAGTGGGTTTTCCGGAAGAAGCCAGCCTGTCTTCAACAACACTGACCATCCCACAGTCTTCCTCACCTGGGCAGGCCTCGGCCTTGGGGCGGGGCTCAACGCCGCCCTCATTCCTGGAGTTCTGTTCAGGACAGGTGTGCCCAGGGTGGTCCTCCTGTCACAGCTCACTTCCAGGGAGGACGCATCACTGGGAACACATTCCTGAGTGGGGTCTGGCCCTAACCCACGCCTTCAGACCCCCACCCCAGGGCTGTCCCCTTTGCTCCCTCTGAGCCCCTTCTCTGCCCAGAGACCCCGGCCAGCACCCCAGACCCGCAGAGCACCTAGTCTCTTGTGTAATCCGTGATCTTTTGCTCTGGGCCAGGAAGCTTCCACATAACGTGCGGGAGGCTGGGCTCACCGTGGCCCGTTTAGCAGGTGGGGGGTCCAGGTCCAGACGGGTGGAAGGTCATGACCTGGCCAACAGAAGTGGGTAGTGACCCCGCTGAGGACCTGGAGACCCAGGTGTCATCCTGCGTGGGTGGGGACTTCCTGTCTCTGGAGCTGGGCTTGCGGCTGGGGCTGCAGACTGCTCCTGAAGGCCGTTCGGCTCCCCTCGGGAAATGCTTGTTAGGAGGAAACCAAAAGCACTTGCCTAAATGTTCCCATTGAAATGTTTACAGAGAAAAAGGATCTTTAAGACTTTTTTTAAAAAAAGAACCACTGTTCAAATACAAACATAGATGTCATTTTATTATATATTATACATTTATACTGTATGCATATTTTTTAAATTTTGTATTATGGAAAAATTTTTCCATAATACAAAAGTGAAGTGGACGATATAACGAACCTCCGTGTGGCCCTAACCCTGTCGTGGCCTGTCCTGTTTCACCTCTGCCGTCACCCACATCATTTTAGGCAACCCCAAGCCATCGTTGTATTTCAAACGTAAATATTTTAGCATGTATTTCTAAAAGACGAGAGCTTAAAGAACACACACAGAACCATAATGCTATGATCCCTGTCATATATTTCTAAAAATGAAAGTTTATTAGCTCCTCCTAATTGTAGAAATACTTGCTAATTGAGGAAAATTTGGAAAATAAGGAAAAGTTAAAAGAAAAAGGAAAATCCATCGATAATCTCATAACCCGATATAATGACCTCTGTTAAAATGTCAGTGTGTTTACTTCTGTCTCTTTTCTATCCAAGAAGACACGCACACATACACAAAATTGAGATCAGGACGTGTGGCTTTTATATCCTCCTTGTTCTGTTTAATTCTTTATCATTCCATAATGAACGTTTCTCCAGGTCATTAAAATTCTTCAAAGACTGCATATTCTTTTTTTTTTTTAATTTTTATTTATTTTTGGCTGTGTTGGGTCTTCGTTGCTGCACGCGGGCTTTCTCTAGTTGCGGTGAGCGGGGGCTACTCTTCGTTGTGGTGCGCGGGCTTATGGCTGTGGCTTCTCTTGTTGTGGAGCACGGGCTTTAGGCGTGCAGGCTTCCGTAGTTGTGGCTCGCGGGCTCAGTAGTTGTGGCGCACGGGCTTAGTTGCTCCACGGCATGTGGGATCTTCGCGGACCAGGGCTCGAACCCGTGTCCCCTGAATTGGCAGGCCAATTCTCAACTACTGCGCCACCAGGGAGGTCCAAGACTGCATATTCTTAATGACTGTATACAAACCGTGGAATTTCTGAAGCTTGCTGGCTGAGGCAGGCCGCCCTCTGCGTACCTGGGGCACGTCTAACCGGCCCTCACCCGGGGCTACCCCCACCTCAACAGTGAGACTGTGTCTCCGGACCTTTGAGGCTGCGGCAGCCCTGGTCCAGTGAGGTGGCAGCAGCCTGACCACCAGCTCCTGGCCTGCCGACCCGGGACTCAGTCCCTCACCTGTGAAGCGGGGGTCCTCCCCACCCACCTCCTAGGGCTCTGCAAGGATTGAATGAAGCACCTGGAACCCAGAAGCCCAATATTACACAGGCTAAGCTGCGCCCCAAACCCAGCTCTCGTTTATTTCAAAGCCCGACTTTCACACCCTCTGACAGCGGCTCCTAATCAATGGTGCCCCTTCGAACCATCTTTCAGAGCTGCTGATGGTTTCACCCCAGACATTCGGAGTTGGGGCACAGATTGCACCCTGGGCCAGAGCTCCCAGGTGATTCTTATGTGTGGCAAAACTTGAAAACTGCTGCCTTGAGTCCGTGTTCCTGCCCCACCCCCCTGGTCCCCGTTCCCTGTGGCATCAACCACACCTGAGACTCTTAGAGCAGATCCTTCTAGTTTGTAACTCTTGTTAAAACGCCAGGACTGGGCTTCCCTGGTGGCGCAGTGGTTCTGAATCCGCCTGCCAATGCAGGAGACACGGGTTTGAGCGCTGGTCTGGGAAGATCATCCCACATGCCGTGGAGCAACTAAGCCCGTGCGCCACAACTACTGAGCCCGAGTGCCACAACTACTGAAGCTCGTGTGCCTAGAGCCCGTGCTCTGCAACAAGAGAAGCAACAGCAATGAGAAGCCCGCGCACTGCAACGATGAGTAGCCCCCGCTCGCCACAACTAGAGAAAAGCCCGCGCGCAGCAACGAAGACCCAATGCAGCCAAAAATAAAAAAAAAACTAAAATTAAAAAACAAAACAAAACAAAAAAACACCAGGACTCCTGAGCAGTCGTGTGGATGAAGCCCACCATAAACAGGCAGGTTCACCCCTCTTTGGGGTCCTGTCCATGTCATAAGCAGCCAGGGGCAGGCCTGGCTGGCACTGGGGGGAGGGGCTGGGCCACCCGCGGTCAGGGCTGTGGCACCTGGGCCTCTGTGGGAAGCCTGAGGGCAGGGGCTTGTTAGGAAGGACAGGCCGGCCCTCGGAGGGCCCTGAGGTGAGCAGGGCATCCCGACTGCGAGACCCTGCTCGTAGCTCACGGTTCCACGCAGGCCTCTTCAGCTCAGGTCCCACATCTCCGCCCGCAGCCCCGCCTGGCAGGCTCCACGCCAGGACTCCGGGGGTACCGCTGGGAAGAGAGGAGCTCCGGATGCTAGCGGGGGAGGGCCCTGATAGGCACAGACCCCCACCGTCCCAGGGAACCTAAAGCATACGTAGCCCTGAGGCCTCTGACCTGGACGTGAGGGGGGCTCACGCCCCACTGTTGGCTGGCCGGTACCTGCCTGCGACCTGCACGCCAGCTGTTCTGACCACACGGCCACACATTTGTCTTTCAACGTGAGTAGCTGGCCCTGTTTAGACCTCTCCAGATTTCCAGCTCGTCTTGCAGATGAGCCCACCCAGGCCCAGGGGCTCCCATGGGCTGCCCCACCCGCTCAGCTCCGGGCCAGATGGGCATGGCTCAGGTGCCGTTGTTGCTGCTTCTCCCAGGTGGCCCGCCTCGCTAATTCCGGTGACCTGCCTGGTCCCTGTGGCCTCCACTTAACGTAACTGGCACGGCCCTGGTGCAGGGCCCCTCCCTGGACACGGGGGAGGTCCTTGCCCCCAAGCGCGTCAGTCTGTGTGGGTGATGCCAGCACAGCTGGGGCACTGAGGGCCGGAAGAGGAAGCCTCCGCTTCCCCTGGAGGGGGAGAGGCGCGGGGAGGCTCTGGAACAGCTGTGGGGAGCAGTGAGCTGGGGCTGGTGAGGAAAGGGCCCCAGGTGGGTAGGAGGCTGGGTGCTGGGCCCGCACTCATCCCGTTGCCCGGCTTCTTCCGCAGGGCCTGGTGGTGGCCGTTCTCTACTGCTTCCTCAATGGGGAGGTGAGTGTCCTGGGCTGCCGGGGTGCAGGGGAGCTCCCTCACAGCCGTACCTGGAAGGGGTGGTGGGGAGTGGGGTGTGGCGTTGGTGGGGGAGGCCGGGCCCTCCTGGCTTGGGTCTGTCTTCCAGGAGTCTGGGCTTACCTCATGGGAGCCCCAGGGTCACCTGCAGGCCTTGTTAAAACAACCACTGGGTCCTGCCCTGTTTCTAAACCAGCAAAAATAGGTCCCGTCACTCTGGGCTGGAGGCTGAGAATGTCTTAACTAGCACCCCAGGTGATTCTTATCCTTGGGCAAGTTCAGGAAATGGAGGAAAGTGCAGGCACCCCAGCCCTAACCGCGGCTGCTGACTGCTTGCTTGATGGGTGATGTCGGTCACGGCCCTGCTCTGGGCCTCAGGCCTCTCATCTGTAAAACGAGTGACTCAGGTGAAACGTTTGCTGCTCCGTCCTCTGAGACCTCCAGAGAGTGTGACTCCTGGCAGGGCGGGGGGCTGCACCCCTAGCTGGAGGTCTCTGCCCTTGCCCAGAGCACCGTCGGGACGTGAGGTTCCTGGCACAGAGGCCGTGCAGTTGACATTAGTTGGATACGGTGTTGCACACAAGTAAAGCCTTCCCGTGACTGTTGATCATCTGGTTTGCCCCACTTGAATGGGAGTAGCCTCTGATGTTTTCCAAAAATCAAGCATCAAGTCTGGCCTCAAAGGCTTTGCTGCTACAGCTGGGGATTGTGAAGGAAATTCCCAAAGAGCAGCCCTTTGGCCCCCAGATAAGTTCCGAGCTTGGGTGGCTTCATGGGGATGTGTCCAGTTGCCCCAGGTGACCAATCTGGAGACTGTGGAACAACCCCCTTCTTCGGGACAGGTGTGCGGAGATTGCAGGTGAAAGGACCCAAGGGAAAGGGGGCCCTCAATACCTACTGGACGTCGAGATGGTAAATCTGAGCGGCCTGCAGGAGGGGAAGGCATGCCCGCTGGGCAGAAGTGGCAGAGCCCGACCGAGGCCCCAGGGGAGCAGGACCCTGGGCCAGGGTCATCCTTTCCTCCCGGCTGACGGCTGGTCTCTGGGGGCAGGTGCAGCTGGAGGTTCAGAAGAAGTGGCGGCAGTGGCACCTGCGTGAGTTCCCACTGCACCCGGTGGCCCTCGGCTCCTTCAGCAGCGGCACCAAGGCCAGCCCCTCGGAGCAGAGCCGGGGTACCTGCAGGACCAGTGTCATCTGAGGCTGGAGCAGGGCCACCCAGACAGGCCAAGACAGGTCCTGAGGGCTGACTGCTGCCCATCTTCCTGCCAGATGCTGTGTGCTCGCTCCTGTGACTATAACACCCCTCCTCCGGGCCTCGGGGCGGGGGTGTGGTGGTAATTCCTCAGAACCGAAGGGACCTGGGGCAGGAAGAGGGCCTGGGATTTGGGTCTGTTGAGTTTTCTGGGAAGACTTCAGGGGTCCCAGGAGGGGGCAGGGGAATAAACGGTAGCTGGGATGAGACTTGGTATTTGTCAGTCCTCTTGCCCGGGAGCCACAGGTGAAGGATGCCGCCCCCACCACTTCCTGGAGGATGGGGCTGCCTGGGTCCCCCTGCTCCAGTTTTCAGGGACAAGCTTAGCGGAGATTGAGGCCCTCGGCCCTAGGTGGACCCTCCCCACCCCTCACCGCAACTCACCCACCCGGTCGCTCTTCCCCCAGAGCCTTCTGACAGCCAAGTCACAGGGAGCCCAGGAGAGCCCCGGCCCTTTCAGTCGCCCCAGCGTGGGATGAGGCACCCGTTCTTCCTGCTTTCGGCTAAGCTATCTGCAGTACAGCAGGAAATGGGGCAGAGTCCCACTGACAGAAGAGAAACTGGTTCACCAAGGTCCTGTGACTTGACCAAGACACTCAGCAGGGAAGTGGCAGCTCGGTCCAGGGCTTCTGGTTTCAAATCCCCAGCCTCCAAGGCTGTCTGTCTCCCCTGCTCCTGGGCAAGGGCGGACAGGGGCTTGTCTCCCCGCCCCACTGGGGATTTTAAGTCTCCCCCTGTACTCTGAATCTCAGTTCCCTCAATTATTAGCACTCCTTCCCTGCCAGCCATGTGAGGGTTAAAGGACTACGTATTTGAACCCTTTTACAAAACGAAGCCTGCGTGCTCAGGGGAGAGCATTCTTGACAGAAGCAGAGGTGACCCTCCCCGCGGCTAGAGAAGAGGGCATCTTGCTGGTAGGTGGGCCCAGCTCTAGTCCTGGCTTTGGGTGACCCTGGACAAGTGGCCCTGGCCCACAACTTCTGCATCTCACCCCTGCAGACAGGGTCACCCCCTTTGCATCTTATAGTCTGCTACTGGGGTGAGAAGGCCAGACACCCATTTTCCAGGGCTTTCTCCAGGGACCTTCATGGACTCTGTACACCTTGGAATCAAAAAGTTAAAAAAAAAAAAGTAAAATCACAGGAGAGGTAGAGGCACCCAGTCCAGCCCAGAAAGAGGACCTGGCAGGGCAGAGACCAAAACCCCATGCAATCAGTGGCAGCCAGAATGAACCAGGAAAGGCCTGAATTCATCAGGTGGGGGAGGGGCATGGGGCTAGTGTAGAATGAAATGGGCTGAGGGCCACAAACCCACCTACTGGGCAGAAAAGGGACTGGACAGGGGCCAATTTGATGCACAGAAATGTAAAGTGGCCAGCAAAGGTGGAAATCTCCACTGGTTCCTGGTCCCCTCCACCTGCAGGCCTCTGCATCCAGGGTGGTTGTTAATCATTACCTGAGGTTGGGCCAGTCCCCAGTACCCCCTGGAGTCCAGCAGCTCCAGATATGTGCTCTTTGAAGTGTGTTCTAGGATAAAAATGGTACCCTGAGGCTGTCTGGCCCTTACCAAAGATGGATGCACACGCTTACCTCAGAGAGGACAGTATTAGAAGCCAGGCGGGCCCTCCTGGAAGGGCTTCAGGCGGGATTCACAGGGAGAGTCCCGAGGCACAGCCAGCTGCTGGAAGCTGGGGTTATCCAGGGATTACGGGGTACCCCCGACAAAGGGCAGGGCTCAAATAAAGTCGAACGGTTTGAAAAGCTTCTACACCCCAGCAGCCCTGAACGCTGCCTCCCTGACATGACCAAAGCTAAAGCAGGGAATTTGCACAAGGCCCTTTGAGCTGGTGAAGAAGGTTCTAGGCACTGACTGGACACCCTTCGCTGACGAATGATTCACTTTTAGCAACGCAGGAGGCCCCAGGGACCCTACAGCCCATATCCCGGCAGAGTCAGTAAAACAGGTGTGAAATGTACTTGGCTGTGCAGCCAGCCTGAGCACCAGTTCCCTGAGCTGCTTCCACGTCTATTCCCATCCCAGGAAGGACTCAAGAAAAGGTTTTAAAATATGTTTCTTCTTGTAAAATCAACATCCTAATAACGTGGCTAAGCTGGTGCAGCTGCTGGCTCGGAGGCACCCACCCGGCCTCTGGGCTGCAAAGGCCACTGGCCCGACCACCCCAAGGCCAAGAGGCGGCAGTTTGAATGTCCCATGTTGGAGAAGTCCCATCGTGACCCCACTTGCTGGTAGAACTCAGTGTCCTCGCAGGGGGGCCTAAAATTCTGCAGGCAGGCCCCAGGGGTGCGTGACGCTGTCAGTACGGCTGATGCTGTTGACGTGGAGGCCGCTGACGGCGCTCAGGAAGAAGAGGAAGGAGGCCGTGAACTCGCTCCAGAACGTCAGCGTGAGGCCCATGAGCGTGACCTGGTTCCTGAGGAGGGTCAGGAAGCTCAGGAGGCCCCCGAAGGAGAGGATGAACGCGAGGAGGAAGAGGGCGGAGCCCACAGCCCACCTGTGCCACGAGCGGGGGTCCTCGGACACCTGGGACACCATGAGGAGCTCCAGGCCAAAGATGGCGACCACCACGGCCAAGGTGGCCACGCTGCGGGCCACAGCCATGCCCGAGGCTAGCCCGGGCACATGGGCCTGCCTCAGGTCTCGGAGGCAGTGCAGCTCAGCCTGGTTGGAGGTGGTGCAGAAGTGCCACAGCCCGAAGAGGCGGTCGTCGGCCAGGAGCCAGTGGCCATCGCAGATGGAGAGGGAGGAGAGGACCACTGCCAGGGAGGTGCACAAGATAATGAGCGCCCGGATGGAGGGGTCAGAGAAGGACCGGCGGGACCTCCTTTGGGCCAGCAACTTCTGGGCCTGGAAGACAGCACGGGGCAGCATGAGGGAGGGCCCCCGCCACAGCCCACCAGCCTCCTCAGGGAAGACCCAGAACACACCTTGTAGCTTCCGACAGCCACGGTCTCCCAGGATGCCCGGGAAGCCCACCTTAGTCACAGCACAGACCCACCTCCTGGTGGGGCGGGGGGGGGGGGACCCTCCTCCCATCCTACCTGTTTCCCGTCCGTCCTCCATTCAAGACCTATAAGCATTGCCTGTGGATCCAGTTATTAATCAGGCAAAGAGTTTCCTGACCTTTCTTTAATGATCTTTATAATGAGTAAGAAACCCAAATTGTATTGACAGGCAAATCTTAGTCCATTCTGAAGTCAGCAAACCTGTCTGGCTTGGCTGATGTGACCTTGAGCTAGCAGCCAGCCTTGGCTTCTTTGTATGCAAAACAAGAATACTGCACTAGACTTTATTAGCACATCAGTGAAGGTTACATAGCTCCCTCTTCTGGCCCCTGGTCTTCCCCAGTTTCATTCTAATCTGCACCCAGCTTTTTCAGCACTTTTCTTCAGGGCGCAGTGATATTTGCACTTTGCCCTTCAGTCTGGCTCAGCCTGTACTCCGCCCAGGACGGGGCACCACTGTCTGTTCTAGAAGTTTCTGGGTGGGGGAGTCCCTGAGGCTCCCCTTCGAAGCCTATGGTCTCGGCCCTGCAAAAGTACACCCTGTCCTCTCTCCTGGCAAGCCGGGCCACGCGTCCAGTGAGGTGTCCCTTCCCACAGCCCCGGGACACCCCCACGCCACCGTCCCCAACCCCCAACCCGGAAGCAAAAGGAATGCTTCAAAGGGTAAAACTCCTTAGACGGCCCACAAGCCCTCCCAGGGCATCCTCCTGGCCATGCCTAGGACAAGCCTAGAACTTTCCTCCTCACACCTACTGGTCCCTCCACCTGAAAGGCTCTTCTCCCGGCTGCCCCCCCCTTCTCCATTCTTCATGTCTCAGCTGAAACATCGCCTCCTGGGAGGGGTCTGTCCTGCCCACCCAACCCAGAACGGACCCCTCCGGTCACTCTCCGTCAGGAACCGTTCTGACAAGTTTTCCATTCCTGTCTGATTCGTAGTGGGAGGGCAGGACCGTGTCCCCAGCACTCGGCGCCGTGCTCAAGAGCCACGAGGTCGAGTTTGCAGCCGCTGTCACTTCCATCTGAAGCTCCCTTTAAACCATCTCCTGCCCAGTCATAAATTACGCCCTTTAGAGTGTGTGTGGAAGCAGCCCAGGTCACGCCCCAGTTTGGGAGGTAAGCAAAGCACACAGCTCATGCGTGACGATCACTGCTAGAAAGCAAACCGAAAGGGGACTCTGGGGGTGAGCCCTATGCCACGTGCAAGTGGAGGCTTCCAGAGGCGGTCTGGGCCGCCCCTCTCGGTGAGGGGCAGACAGCAGAGCCACGCTCCCGGGAGGCCCCAGGATCCTTATGGATCCGGCTTGCTTTCAGCACTTCTGCCTAGTTAGGGTCCTGTCTCACTCTTAAACCTGAGTCTGGTGGAGATGCTCCATGTGGGTGGGGGGGGCAGGGTATGTAAAAAGGGAAACTCACACAGAGGTCAGGGGACCAGCCCAAGAGCATTCACCGAGATCACAGTAAAGCCTGGCACAGCTGCCCGACAGCTGTATCATGTGTAGTGGGGGGGATGCACGCAACCGATGAATACCCACTGGGGCCTTCGTGTGAGGGGCTCAGTATGTGGTGAGGAGAAGGACTGGAGCGGCCAGAGGGACGCCCAAGGGCTCAGGACCCGACGCAGACCAGAGACAAAGGCAGCCTGGGGCGCTGTAGAGAGCACTCGGGCGGGGAGTCTGGGCTCTGGTTCTCAAACCGCATCCCCTCGTCTCCTGGAGGCCTCCAGGTGCTAAAGCAGGGGGCAGGGGGTCAGCTCCCGGCCCCTCACTTAACCCACAGCAGGTCCCTCTTACCTGCTGGAGCCGCTGGGAATCTAAGAGTCCGTACTGGATTTCATGAGGAAAAAACGGCTCTACTGAGAAACAAACCAAGGGAACTTGGAAACCTCTGGGACTACAAACCATAAAGGTGTTTGTCTTTGCGCGGTTTCTTAACCTCCTTGGCCCTTATTTTCTCATCTATGGTTCCGCAGTTGCATTTTGTAGCAGGAGTTAGTGATCCCTGCAGGAAAGAGTAGCCATGAAGGCACCCGGAGGTTATGTAACTCCCTGCAGGTTGATAAGTTTCTAGGATGGGAAAACCCCAGACGCAGGCAACAAGTCACAAGAACGCAGCACCCAGAGGCCTTTTGACTTCAGACATCACGCTGTCTGGAGAAAAAGCACATGCCATCCTACCCTCAGCCCCACCTGTCCTGCACACAGAGTGGACTTTAATCTCCAGGCCCTCAGACATCACACTGGGATCAGAAAAAGACAGCTGACATCAGGTCGTTTTCCCCCTCCCACCCCAAAGGAGGGCATCATTCAAACCCTGACACCAGTAAAACTCCCAAGGATTAAGTGAGATCATGTATATAAAGGTGCCCAGCACAGAAGCAGTTCCTGATTAATATTAGTAACAATAATAAGGTATCTTGGGAGTCCTTATTCCTCACCACTGCCCCACACCCCGGCTGCCAGCACCTCTGTGAACTTGCAGTGATCCAGGGCCTGAAATCCTCTTCCGGAGGGCAGCTGGGCATCAGCGTGGTCAGTGGAAGGTCCGTGGACCAGAGGGTATGAGGGCAGTCTAGCCCTGCCCCTGACCCACCAGCCTCCAGCTCTGTGACCTTGGGCAAATCACTTTAATCTCTTAGGGCCTGGACTGTCTCTACTGAAAAAAAAAAGAAAAATGGAAGCATTTCCCTTTTTCATCCAGAGCCCCGAATGATTAAGTAGTGACCTGTAGAACAGTGTCACGTGGCACTCCTGGGCCACTGAGTCCAGTGCCAAGGTCTTGTCCTCCTCTGTAACCCAGGACCCCATCTGATCCCGTCAACCCCTAAGTAGTGGACACTCTGGGCTGCTCACTACGCTTTCTCCACATCAACCCCCCGCCCCGCGCCCCTGCGCTTCCCTCCCCCCCACCCCGCCACCCCTTCCCTTTGCCCGCTCAGCCCAGGCCCAGGTCAGGCCCTCCTCCTCCTCAGCTGGAAATCTCTTCGACAGCCTCCTGCAGAGTAAGCTCCGCCTGCGTGACCGCAGGGCACCGGTCAGGGAGGCGCCGGAGCCGGCCTGCTTGCCTTTTAGCGCTTTGACCTCCGGGGAGCTACATACCCCCTGAAGATAACAGTACCTGCCTCCTGGCCCCCGGGTGGAGCCGAAACGAGACCTAAGCACCCCCACTGCTTAGAACAGTCCCAGGCCGGCGGTTACGTGCTCCTAGCATCAGCGGCGATTTTCAAGCCAGCACAGCGCCCCGCCCCGCGCCGCCGGCAGTAGCGCCCCAGGGTTTTACCTCATCTTCCCCGCCCCCCTTCTTTCACTAAAAGGTCAAGTCTGTTTACCTGGCTACTCTCCTGCCCCTCCCCGCCCCCGTTAATCCTGCCGCAGTTTCTTCGCCTCTTAGTCTAGCACTCGCTTCCCCCAAACCGCTCCGAAATCCCGGTGTGCACGTCTCTCCCACGCAGGGCCGTCGGCTCCCGAAGGCGGGACCGCACCCGCTCCCACCCTCCTCACTGCCGGTCCCGGAGGCGGCCCGGCCGGGACCCCAGATTATGCCCAGCACGAGAGGAACTCGCTGCATCCGGCTCTAGGGTTGCGGTGTCCCGGCCACAAGGGGCTGGGGGCGCGGCCTATGGGTGGAGTCTCTCCTGTTCGGGCCCAGAAGTCTGGTTCGACTCGATTCTGTCGCTGAGCTGGCCGCCACGGGCGGGTTACTTCACCTGAGCCTCGGTCACCGCATCTACAAAGTGGGCGCATTGGGATCAGCCGGAGTCTGCGCTGCGGGGCGCCGAGCACTTGCGGGCAGAGTCTGCGGGCCGCTCTGACCGTCCAGACCGTCCAGTCGGGAGGTGAGGAGGCGGGACGCGTCCGCTAGGGAAGCTCGACGCAGGGCAGCGGAGAGCCGCACGCCCGGGGGGTAGGCGTGGGGATGGACCCCTGGCATCCTTCTAAGGAGAAACCCCATCTCTGCGAGGCGGGCCCCTCCCCTCTCTACAGCCTGTCCTGAGGTTTCCGCGTGCCCCAGCGAGTCCACCCCCTTGCCCGCCCCCCAAAATCAGTTTCGGGAGGGGAGATGGTCTTGCTGCCCCCGCCCAGGAAAGTCCTGGCTTCCCCAGAGATGCTTCCTCGTGTGACAAGGCGAGCCTCATTTTCGAGTGGATTCCGTCCATCCTCCGCCCCAGACGCGCCCCCTTTTAACAGGAGGGACCCCTCTGGTGCACCTAACGGATGGACACTGCGGACCCCAAAGAGAAGCACAACACTCCTCCCCAGCCGTTTGGGAGCCTCGGTGCCCGCAGGACCTCGAGGGGCCCGCGCCCTGGGCGGATTCCACCCCCCCCCGGACCCCGGCCGGGCCCCTCCCCGCCCCCCCCCCCCCAGGGCTCTCGCCCACCTGCACGCCGAGGGCTGTCATCCCGCGCCGGGGCTCGGCTGCGCGCTCCAGCCTGGTTCCCTCGGGGCTCCCGAGCGCCGCTCTGCCGGGGCCGCGGCTCCCGACTCTGGACCTCTTCCCGGGGGCGGGGCGGGGCGGGGCGGGCCGGGGGAGGGGCGGGCGGAACTGCTGCCCCCGGGCGGCTGGTCGGGCCGGGCCCCTCCCCGCGCGCCGCGGCTCGCTTTGTGCTGAGTCAGCGGGGCCGCCGGAGGAGCCCCCGGGGGGGTGGGGGCCAGGACCCGGCCCGAAGGGGAGGCTCGGGGCCTGGGGGAGGGCTGACTCGGCCGACTTGCAGGCCCGGAGTCGCTCCCCGGTCTCAGGGCACGGCTGTGCCCGCGGCGCCGATTCCTCGAGGGCCCGGGGCCGAGGAGCCGGGTCAGCCCGAGCGTCCGGGGGAGGCGGCGGCGTCCAGGCGGCAGGCGCGCGCCCGGGCTCTGCAGCTCCACCACCTTGGGCCGTTGTGATCCTGGGCTCTTGTTTCCGTCTCTGAGCCACGGGCGGTAAATGAGATGCTACCTGTGAAAGGGCGGGGTCTTGCGAGGCCTCGGTAAGTGTGAACGGAGTGTCTCCCCCGGGCAGTCTTTCCTGCGTCCCTTTCCTCTCCCCCAAAGGGGGCCGTACAGCCCTGCTCGCCTCCTCGCCTCCCCAGGGACCATCCAGAAGGCAAATAGGACCAAACAAAAGTCATTGTTCTTCCTGGACTTTTGATGGGGCTTGAGTTCTCAAGGGGGCAGCGCACAACGTCCCCACCCCAAGAAGGGTAAATCCCAGCTGAGACCCTGCCAGCCCTTCTCAGCTGTTGATAAACAGAGAGGGGGTTGCCGCTTAGGTGAAGCAAGGTCCCCTTTCTCCGTCGCGAAGCAGGGTGAGGGAAGTTACTTGGCCCCTTCAGGCAGGCAGCTCCCCGGTGACTTTGCCCGGGGACGTTCTCAGCTGGCACCTAACGCTCCTGCCCCCCCACCCCCCGCCCCATCCCGGGCATCTCCCTGTCAGAGGTTCATCTGATTCTGTCGCTGCCGCAGAAACCGTGTCAGGTCCGTTAACCTAGCGCCCACCTTGTTCCGTGTGTGGTCAGGCCTGTTTGGGGGTCTGCTGCCTGTTACGCTTTCTTGGTAAGAATAGAAAGTCTTGAATCGGTGGAATTTAGAGCGACATGTCAGCAAGATTGCTGGAGAAGCAGAAATGACTTAGGAATGATAATGAGGAAGTGATGGTCCGCTTCCAGTTATTTTATGAGCTTCAGAAAGCCGGGGGACTTCCCTCGGCGGTCCAGTGGTTAAGACTCCGCCCTTGCACTGCAGGCGGCGCGGTTAGGGTTCACCTGGGCCGGCCCTTCATTTGCACCGTAGGTTCCCGGGCTCCCCTAGGTCCCTCCGTGGTGCCCGGGCTGAGCAGAGCGGGTGTGGCAGAGAGAGACAGACGCTCCACTCAGCAGGAGTGACTGTTGTGAGGGGCAGGGGGTTCCCAGTGCCAGGGGGACTCTGGCAGGGGCAGAGGTGGGGGGGAGGGGAATGCCAGGGTGGGACCTTCAGGGGCTAAAACCAGGAACAGCCTGGGGGTGAGTGGCGGGACAGCACAGAACCCACCCTCTTGCTTGACTGTCTCTGCCTTTTCTCCTCCACCTGTCCTGCTTCTAGGCCTGGCCAGTGCTGGGAAAGAGGAATTGCGTAAAGAAAGGGAGGACGTGGCCCCCACTCAGCCCTCCGACCACTGCTGTCTGATGAGAAAGACCCAGGCACTGATCTTAGAAAGTTCCAAGGCAAGGGCACAGGTACCGGTGAATGAATCAACAGACTCAGTGAGTACCCTCCCACCTCCGCGCCTTTGTACTTGCCGCTTCCTCTGCCTGAGGTGCACTTCTTCAAGATATTCCCGGCCAAGACTCACCGCCTCTCTCCCCCAAGGAGGTGGGAGAGAAGCCTGCAGTGACCACCGCACCTGAAACAAAGGTCCTCCGTTCTCTTCTCCCTCCCTCCATCACCACACGCGCGCCCCCTCTCTCTCCACAGTGTGAAATCCAAGAGGCCAGGGACTTTGCCAGGCACGATAGTAGGTGCTCAATAAATATTCATTGAATATATGAATGAGTTAATTGTACACCTACTGTGTACCCGCTGTCCTGGCTAATGAGGGACGACAAAGGAGAAAAAGACAAAGTCCCCGTCAGGGGTAAGATGCTTGGGTTTTAGGGTCAAAATCTGCCTCCCCTTCATTTCTGCTTCCTCCCCAGCCTCCCCAGTTCAGGCCCACATCCTCCTTCTCTCTATTCCCTTGCACCCCTGGTCCGCACCATCCTCTCCCCAGTTCTAGGCCCCGTCACCTCTGACGTGGAGGCCTGCGTAAGAGCCTCCTGCTGGGCCTCCCTGCCTCCACTCTCAGCCTCTGTCCTGCAGTTTCCCATCCCCTCTCTCTGCAGGCCCACCCCTCTGCCCTCAGCTCCAGCTGCACGTGCCCGCTTGTGCCCTGGGCGGGAAGCTCTGTCCAGTCTCAGGGCTGCTGTGTTCACGGTTCCCTCTGTGTGACAGGCCTTCCTTGGGGGTCTGCTGGGCAGGCTGTCACCTCTTCAAGGGCCTCCCTTGAGTTTGCCAGCCAGAGTAGCACCCCACACACGCTTGACCCTGTTACCTTCGTGTTTTCTTTCTTTCTTTTTTTTTTTTTTGTATATATTGTCTCATTCATTCTTTTTTTCTTTTTCTTTTTTAAATTTATTGAAATGTAGTTGATTTACAATGTTGTGGGCCTTCGTATTTTCTTGATCATTAGCTGAACTTCTCTATTTGTCCGTTTCCCTCTCTAAAGTACAGTACACAATTGAGTGCTAGGCCTGTCTCTCACCCCCACATGCCCAGTTCTAAGAGCAGGGGCTGGTCCATACGGCTTGCTGATTGATGGAGCAGCCTCAGATGCATTCTGGGCGAATCACTTCCCCTCCGTGAGCCTTGGTTTTCTGTCAGAAGGGGAAACGCATCCTTTGGGTGTTGCGAGGGTCACGGGGGCAGTGAGTGTGTCAACTGCTTGGTGCAGGGTGGGCACTGACCCCTGACCCCAGAGAAGCTTAGCTGAGGCAGGCTCCACTCTACCATTAGGGAGACCCCTGCCCCGGGTTTTTCTCCTTTGAGCCGTTGGGGTGTGGGGTCTCTGAGGTGAGCTGGGGCAGACACATGGGGAGACCCAGAGGCAATAACGGGGAGTCTGCTAGGAGCTGCCGAGTTCACTGGGCAGTTTCAAAGCTGATGACTAACTCTGCCTGCCCGAAGCCTGGACTTCTGGTCCCTCCGTGTTGTGGACCAGCCCACTTGCCTCTCCCTGTCCCCTTCCCGTCCCCTCCCCACCTTCTCCCCACCGCCCTGCCTTCACCCACTGGGTCTTTCTCTTCTCCCAGCCCCCTCCTCAAGGTTTCCTGATTCCAGGCCGGTTCCATCCCCTCCACGCCAGACCTCCCCCTGCCCTTTGCCTCCTCTGCCTCAAGCTCTAGCCCTGCATTCCAACCTCCTGTTTAGGCATCATAGTGGCCCAGGGGCTTCCCCGCCTGCCCTGGGGCTTGGCTTTACAGCGCTTCCCTCTGGGCCAGGCGGGTAGCAGGTGTCATGTTTATGCTGCCAGTGAGGGTGTCAGCCTCTGAGGGCCCCAGGGCACCAGTTCCCCAGGGGGGCAAGGGCGGTGGGGAAGGGGACTGACCTGCTGAAGGGAGGAACGAGTGCAGCAGGATGCAGGCATCTTTCCTGAACGCCCCCACATATCAGAACTTCCCCCCACGTTGTCTGAAGAGGATGGGGAGGGATGTAGGTGGGCTCAGAGGGTGGCCTTTCTGTAGGGTCTCCCTTTCTACAGGCCAGTCCGTCCTTGAGATGGGGGCCCCTCCAGGGCGCCAGGACCTGCAGATTTCCAGGCAGAGTTGGGGAGACTTCTAGCACCTTCTTTGCAGGCGTGGACCCTGGACTTGTCAGCGCACTCTGAGACACCGCGTCTCTAGGGGATGGTCCCCCTAACCAGGCACACCCAGGGCAGTTGTATAGAGCAGACTGCCAGCCCGTCCCTTCCCAAAATGGGCCGGTGCTCTTCCCTGATCAGGGCACCCCACCTGCCGGATCAAAGGGTCCAGGAAGCAAAATTAGACACCAGGAATTGGTGGTGAGCACGGAATGATGGCGAGAGAAGTTAAAAACTTTAGGCAGGGCTTTGCCTAGGCTCTGGGGAAGCCCAGGAAATACCCCACCACCCCGTGTATTAGCTTTGACGTTTACAAGGAAGACATGCTGTCACAGGGTCCAGAGGAGTGATAAGGGAGGGAAGGATGGTCCCCCACGGGGAGTGGAGGGGTGGGCTGTGGGGAGCCTCCGGGCCTTGAACCAGCAGGGTCTGGGAGTCTGGCCACTTAACCACCTCAGTCTGTAGACATGTTAAAAGCAAAAAAGTGTCGTCAATTCAAAAACTGGGAGGTTTGGAACTTCCCTGGCGGTCCAGTGGTTAAGACTCTGCGCTTCCACTGCAGGGGCCACAGGTTCAATCCGTGGTTGGGGAGTTAAGATCCCGCATGCCTCACGGGGCGGCCAAAAAATTAAAATAAAATAAATTGGGAGGTTTTACACTAAATTCTGGATTTATTGGCTTCTCTTGAAAATGAGACAGTTTGGACCCCGAGGGTCCCTTTTCTGCATGGGAGCAGTGGCCACTTTGGGTGACTGCCCTTTGCATGGGCTGTGCTCTGGGGGGCCCCCAGTCTTACCGCCCCCCCGTTCTGTTCACTCTTCTGTGTTGCCTGCCTGGCCCTCGTAGGATTTCCCTTTATAAGCCCAGCTCTGTGTTGTGCTGGTAAATAACCCAGCCATGCTTTCAGGGTCTGTTTCCACGCTACCACCACCGCCTTCCTGGCTGGCCCCAGTTTTTGTTCCCTGTAACTCTGCCCCCCCCCACCCCGCTCCTCAGACCAGTCTCTCCTGCCCAGATTCCAGACCCTCCTGCTGCAGCCCTCACCCCGATGGCAATGGTCTCCCCCTTCTGGGTTCAGGTTCCCGAAGGAGAATCTCCTTAGTCCAGGAAAACGAGGCTGCTGGGTGTAAAGGCAAGCAGACGGTCTGAGCACTGGTGACTCTGGGGCTAGGGGTCCATCCTGGTCCAGAAAAGCTGTAACCAAGGGCTGGGGGCAGGCAGCCTCCTGGGCGGCAGGGGCTCTGGGCAAGAGAGCAATGAGGCAGGGGCCGTACATTCGACAGAGAGCCCCTCCCTGGAGTCATTGTGGCCCCCGCCATGAGCCCCCGCCCCTGGAGTGCGCCGGGGGTGCACTGACCAGCCAGGCCTCTCGGACCCTGCTCCTTGCCAGCCTCCAAGCCGACCACCTCCTTTTCATCTGGTATCACCTTGTCGATGGTGAGGGGACCCTTCCTCCTCTCTTCCAACTTTGCCCTGGATGATATTTTGTCTCTGACCTTATGAATTGATTTTTTAAATACATTTCAAGAATTCTAAATGCGGCATTCTCCAGCTCCTATGTATTTTCTGGATATTTATGTGATTCTCAAACTTTTCCAGTAAATGACCCCCCCGTCTTTTGTTTTGTTGGACCCCAGTTCCGAGCCTAGCCAACCATTCTCAGATCACAGCACGCGGGCATCCTTGCATCCAGATCCTCCTGGAGTTTATTTTCCGTTTTTCATTCCCCCAATGGTACCGCCTCTAATGTGTTTGATGTATATCCTTAACCATTGTGTATCCTTGTATGTGTGTGTGTGTGTGTGTGATTTTTGCTTTCCTAAGTGGCATTATGCTATAAATCTTGTTCTGTTTCCTACTATTCTCACCCAACAGCATGATTTGAGGCCACCCCTGTTGGTGTATGTGTAAATCTAATTCAGTGTTTTACACATGGTAAGTTGGGTCCCAGTAGCGGCTGGTGAGATCAATTTGGCGGGGGCATAATCACCATTTATAATAAACAAATACAATGTAATAGGCAATATCAGAGTGCCTCAAACATAATTAGGGTAAATGTTGTTTCATGAATTTTTTTTCAAAAAGAGATAGATACAGGTTGCAAAGTGAAACGTATTTCTTAGGTGGGTCCCAGTAAGGAAAGTTTGAATGGTCTGGTTCATTGCTTCTTATTGCTTTATTTTTTTTTTAATTAAAAAAATTTATTTATTTATTTTTAACTTTTGGCTGCGTTGGGTCTTCCTTGCTGCACGCAGACTTTCTCTTAGTTGTGGCGAGCGGGGGTTACTCTTCGTTGTGGTGCACAGGCTTCTCATTGCGGTGGCTTCTCTTGTTGTGGAGCACGGGTTCTAGGTGCTTGGGCTTCAGTTGCTGTGGCTTGCGGGCTCAGTAGTTGTGGCTCGCAGGCTCTAGAGCGCAGGCTCAGTAGTTGTGGTGCGCTGGCTTAGTTGCAGCTGAGGTTGAAAACCTCTATCCTAAAGGCTTTCTGCTTTCCTTAGTTCCTCACCCTACCCTCTTCTCTTCTGGGTTCACAGAAGATATTTTGACCTTGGAGGTTGGTTGGCTTGTGACTGCTCATAGAGCAGTGCAGGTTCCGAAGTGGAGGGTGAGGGCGGCTCCTTGTATAGGTAACTGTTGTGAGTCAAAGACATCTCTGCGTGTGTGTACGTGTGGACCTGCACAGCCGCAGCTGCTCACACACGCGTCCCAGAGGCAGACGCTGTCCTTGCTTGTCCAAAGGGCATTTACTTGACAGTTTCTCATCTCAAACACAAGTGAGAACCAAGAAATAAGCCCTCAGTAGACCTGAAGCTAAACATAATATTGTCAATCAATTTCAGGTAAAAAAAGGATGAAGCCCTCCAAAACTCCTCAACAGCCAAACAGAGTCAAGTCATTATTTACTTTTTTTTTTTTTTTGGCTGCACCACGTGGCTTGTGAGATCTTATTTCCCAGATTAGGGATGAAACCCAGGCCCTTAGCAGTGAAAGCACGGAGTCCTAACCACTGGACCGTCAGGGCATTCCCAAATTAAGCCATTATTGAATTAACTAATTACACTGATTGATGTTCTCCTGACCTCAGGTCAATAGGAAAAGTTTGCTCACTCTTGCTTAAGAAGATGGGGAGCCCACAAAGCACTGAATTCTACCCGTTACTGATGGAGTATCTGTGCCTCAAGGGGCAGCTGCAAGTGTCTGGAAGACTGATTTATGTGCAGTCAGATGATTTAATGTATGGGTTTGTGTTGGGGGCATAATAATATAATACTATTTGTCAAGTGCTTGTTATGTACTAGATCACGTGCCGAGTATGCTAGAACGTACTATTTCATTTATTCCTCACATCAGTCTTTTTTTTTTTTTTTCTCACATCAGTCTTTTGAGGCAGGTACTATCACGATCTTCGGTTTCAAGGGAGAAAGGGAAGCACAGAGAAGTCAAGCAATTGGCCCAGGCACACACACAGTAATGGTAGGTTGGGGTTTAAATCCAGTCCTCTCTGCAGGGTCAGCCCTGAGCCTTGGCAGGACACCCACAACCTTGACTCACTGCTCGTATCCTGGGCACTTTGTAAAGGCGTTTTAAAGAGTTTCACAAGGGACTTCCCTAGCAGTCCAGTGGTTAAGACTCCGCGATTCCACTGCAGGGGACGTGGGTTCGATCCCTGGTCAGGGAACTAAGATCCCACATGCTGAGTGGTGCGGCCAAAAAAAAAAAAAAAAAGTCTCACAAATCTACTGCGGGTATTTTCTAGAGACTTTGCAGAATGCCCAGCTGCTGAGACGGTGAGCAGGGAACCAGGAAATGCCTCTCTCTGGGGAAAATGTAAGCGGGGACTGGACCGGGCAGGAGAATGGCGAATCTGGGGCTCTCAGCCTGCCCGCCGCATTGCCCGGGGCAAGCTGGCCGGGCTGGGCGGTGCTGCAGACAAGGGAGCCCACCTTCTGTCACTCTTCCCTTCCTGGCCACTCACCCCAGGTTGCCACCAACAGGACTGTCCCAAACGGGATACATGTGGCTTCCCAAGTCGTGTCTATGGGCAGGACCCCACAAGATCCCAGCAAATCACTACGCCTCCCTCTGCTGGCCTCTGCTTGGCATTACAGTCAAAGAACCCACGTTTAAGTCCTGCACCAAAGCCTGGCACCCCGCTGCCTCTCCTCAACTCTGCCCAGTTCTCCGGGGTCGGGGAGACTGACCCTCGCCCGCCGTCCCTGCCACTCCATCCCACTGGAGCCACGATTTCAGAATCCCACGCCCTGGCCATGGCAACAGGCGCGTGGCCCAGGGCAGCAACAGCGATGGGCCCCAGGGGTGGGAACATAACCCAGACAGGGCAGTCCCGGGCTTCATATGTGTACACCGCGCATGTCCCCTTCCTCTGGGTTCCCCGAGGCGGGGCTGTCAGCCTGGGCTGTGCGTGGCCTCAGCCCTCCTCCTGGCGTAAGGCCGCCCAACCAGGGCAGGGGGCGACCAGGCCGATGCCCAGAGAACCCCGAGCGAGAGAACCAGAGCATCACAGCGCCTGGACCCAGTCTCAGAGGGCCGCCCACCGCTGTGGCACGCGGGCTCAGCAGTTGTGGGATCTTCCCGGACCAGGGCTCGAACCCGTGTCCCCTGCATTGGCAGGCGGATTCTTAACCACTGTGCTACCAGAGGAGCCCCCAATTCAGAATTTTCTATAATTTTACTTCCCTGGCTTTAAAGGAACACAAATTATCTAAAATATATTTAAAATATACTTCTTAACTTACCTTGTTTCCAGATTAAGATATTGCCATGCTTGACGGTTTCTCTTAACACAGTGACCATCTTAGATATTCGTAAATATTAGGTCATTGAAACGACTTTGGCAGATTTCCAATGTGACTAGAAGTGTTAAATAATAATAGCCAGCCCACTACCAAATTTTTTATAAAGATATAATGAAAATATTGTGACTCACTTTTAGAAGATCCACATACAGCTGTGATTTTTAAAATACTAGCCATTGCATACTACTTAAGACAATTTAAGACGAAATATATTAAAACTTGAAACTTTAGCATATTTAAGAGCCAAGACAATGGGTGCTTTTTGTAGATACTTTCATTGCAAATAAACTTTCTCCTAGTAAATTCAAAATCTCAAGGCTTTAGAATAATTTTGTATATTTCAATGGTAAATTAGGATATCTATAATCTTATTTTTTATCATAAGCTCCTTTCCCATAAGAATTGATATTTTTGGGACTTCCCTGGCGGTCCAGTGGTTAAGACTCTGTGCTGCCACTTCTCGGGGTGCAGGTTCCATCCCTGGTCAGGGAACTAGGATCCCACATGCTGTGTAGCGTGGCCAAAAGATTAAAAAAAAAAAAAAAAGAATCGATATTTTTATTTGTAGATTCTTCATTCCCCATTTCTTTACTTTTCCTTTTTGTTTAATTTTTATGTCAGAAAGTGTATGCCTATCTCTTGTTAAAGCTTTTCATTTTTCTAACATATTTCAAAGGTGTTTTCTCTCATTGTAAACAAGGGGAAAGGCCTTCTAACAAGCATGCATTTTATATAGAGTCAGGATTTTTCCATGGAGAGCTCTCTTATCAATTTCCACTTGGTTCACAGTATCATCCCATCATGAATCCTGCATAAATATTTGTAATATATTTATACCAAGATGCTTCTGATTTCACCACGTTGCATTTCCTAATAGGATTTTATTTTAAATATTAATATAATCATATAGTATTTGACTTTGTTTTGTATCATACACTAATATATGCTTTAAATAAGTGGACACATAGATTAACATTTGCTCAATGTCATTAATTTGCCTGGGATGGTAGCTGATTGCATTTGATCTTGATGCCCGTTGGGCATTCTTATCAGTGTTTTAAGTGCTTTTTAGAACAGATGTGAAAATATCTAATGTACTCACTGAATTTGCAAAACATGTTTGTAAATTGTACAATATTTTGGGAGTTCCCTGGCAATCCAGTGGTTAGGACTCCGCGCTTTCACTGCTGTGGCCCGGATTCAGTCCATGGTTGGGGAACTAGGATTCCACAAGCTGCGGGGGCTTCCAAAAAAAAAAGAAATTGTACGATATTTTAAAGGTTATCATGATTTAATTTATAGGAGCAGAAATTTTGTCTCTTAAGATTATGAGCTGAACACATTTGCCATAATCATATACAGTTGAGGAATAATGACTTCTACCACTTTGTACAACTGCCAGAGTCACTCATGTAAAATATTTGTGACGATGAGCATTTCTAAGCCCACATTATCTTTTTCCAATTTACTAATAATTTCCTAAGTTACAGCATATCAGTTTTTTCTTTTATTTCAATACAATCAATACATCTTTCTTCTGTGGTGATGGAAGTGTTCTTTTTTTTTTAAATTGAAGTATAGTTGATTTACAATGTTGTGTTAGTTTCTGCTGTACAGCAAAGTGACTCAGTTATACATATATAGACGTTCTTTTTATATTCTTTTCCATGATGGTTTATTACAGGATATTGAATATAGTTCCCTGTGCTCTGCAGTAGGACCTTGTTGTTTATCCATTCTCTATAGAATAGTTTGCATCTGCTAACCCCAAACTCCCAGTCCATCCCTCCTCCACCCTCCTCTCCCTTTGGCAACCACAAGTCTGTTCTCTATGTCTGTGAGTCTGTTTCTGTGTCGTAAATAAATTCATTTGTGTTGTATTTTAGATTCCACATATAAGTGATATTGTATTTGTTTTTCTGTTTCTGACTTACTTCACTTAGTATGATAATCTCTAGATCCATCCATGTTGCTACAAATTGCATTCTTTCATTCTTTTTAATGGCTGCTGAGTAATATTCCATTGTATATATGTACCACATCTTCTTTATCCATTCATCTGTCAATGGACACTTAGGTGGTTTCCACATGTTGGCTATTGTGAATAGTGCTGCTGTGAATAGGGGTACATATATCTTTTTGAATTATAGTTTTGTCTGGATTTATGCTCAGAAGTGGGATTGCAGGATCATATGGCAACTCTATTTTCAGTTTTTTGAGAAAGATGGAAGTGTTCTTAAGATGAACATACCTTATCAGGTGACGTGTTTGTTTAACATGGGCCACTTCTTTTTTTAAAAAATTAATTATTTATTTATTTTTGGCTGTGTTGGGTCTTCGTTTCTGTGTGAGGGCTTTTCTTTCTAGTTGCGGCAAGCGGGGGCCACTCTTCATCGCGGTGCACGGGCCTCTCACTATCACGGCGTCTCTTGTTGCGGAGCACAGGCTCCAGACGCGCAGGCTCAGTAGTTGTGGCTCACGGGCCTAGTTGTTCCGCGGCATGTGGGATCTTCCCAGACCAGGGCTCGAACCCGTGTGCCCTGCATTGGCAGGCAGAGTCTCAACCACTGCGCCACCAAGGAAGCCCGGGCCACTTCTTTTGTACAATCAAAGCAAGGAAAAGTATTTGCTTTTTATATTTTCAACTCTATTTAATATCTAACCTGATTTCTTAGAAGCATTATGTGTTTCTTTTGAATTGTGGTGCACATATAGGAACAGATCACTCTTTATCTTGACTTACATTGCTAACTATATGGATGGACATTGTAATAACATGTAATTCTTTTTTTTAAATAAATTTATTTGTTTACTTAGTTTTGGCTGCGTTGGGTCTTCATTGCTGCGCGCGGGCTTTCTCTAGTTGAGGCGAGCAGGGGCTACTCTTTGTTGTGGTGCATGGGCTTCTCATTGCGGTGGCTTCTCTTGTTGCAGAGTGCGGGCTGTAGGTGCGCAGGCTTCAGTAGTTGTGGCACGCGGACCCAGAAGTTGTGGCACATGGGCTTAGCTGTTCCGCGTCGTGTGGGATCTTCCCTGACCAGGGCTCGAACCCGTGTCCCCTGCATTGGCAGGCAGATTCTTAACCACTGTGCCATCAGGGAAGTCCAACATGTAATTCTTTACCACTGGACCATGGTGGTCCAGTGGTAAAGAATCTGCCTTACAATGCAGGGGACACAGGTTCGAGCCCTGGTCAGGGAGCTAAGATCCCACGTGCGGCGGGGCAACTAAGCCCTTGTGCCACAGCTACTGAGCTCGCGCCCCTCAACTAGAGAGCCTGCGTGCCGCAAACTACAGAGTCCATGCGCCCTGGAGACTGCATGCCACAAGTAGAGAGAGAAAACCCCCACACCACAACTAGAGAGAAGCCCGTGTACTGCAACGAAGAGCCCGCGTGCATCAGCGAAGATCCCGTGTGCTGCAACTGAGACCCAACGCAGCCAAAAAATAAATAAATAATAAAATAAGTCTTAAAAAAAAAGAAAAGGAAATATTGCAGGGTTTGAGCTTCCAGTAATTCCATCTGATCTTTTAAGAGTCAGCTTATTTCTGGCACAAAATGTAGCAGCATCTGAAATCACTTGCAAGATAATTTGCCATTGTTGGTCCTCTGATATTGTCACTTTCTCCTGTCACCTAGGAACTGATGAGTTTGAATATTTTTTAAACACTTTGGATTAGAAAAAATCATGATGATAAATTGAATCTTTGTGGTCACTACTTTTCTCATTATTCTAAACTGGTATTTGAGTTGACAAATAGTTGATTTTGTGCTATTAGTCCTGAAATGTAAACATGGAACAAAATTAAAACCAGCCAGTCACAATGAATCATTAATCATTTTATTTTTATTTTATAAACTGACCTGTTGAATATGTTCAGCCATGAAGTGAAATAGACTCACGTCAGTCTGAATCCTGACCTACATCTATGGTGACAGGCTTTTTAGAGAGTGAACCCAGGACACAGCTGCTCCAGTAAAACAACAACAACCGAGAATACTTCTAAATAACATAGTGTATAATAAATTATTATCCACATGTGCATTAATACTTTAATATAAAATGTACCATATGGTGCTATAGGAAATTATGTGTTATCCTGGGTTATTTACTTTACTGTGTCATGAATCCAATTAAAAAAATAAAACTAGGGCTTCCCTGGTGACACAGTGGTTGAGAATCTGCCTGCCAATGCAGGGGACATGGGTTCGAGCCCTGGTCTGGGAGGATCCCACATGCCGTGGAGCAACTGGGCCCGTGAGCCACAACTACTGATCCTGCGCGTCTGGAGCCTGTGCTCCGCAACAAGAGAGGCCGCGATAGTGACAGGCCCGCGCACCGCGATGTAGAGTGGCCCCCGCTTGCCGCAACTGGAGAAAGCCCTCGTACAGAAACGAAGGCCCAACACAGCCCAAAAAAAAATAAAATAAAATAAAATAAATAGATAAATAAATAAATAAAACTATAAAACTAGGTGACAGTGGAAAATTATAGTAATTACTAGTAGGACAATAGATAAAGTGTTAGAAAAATGTAAAAATTTGATGTATTGATTAATATATTTTAATTTAAAATACTTTCAGATTTATAAAAATTTTGTGGGATGTCCCTGGTGGTCCAGTAGGTAAGACTTTGTGCTCCCAGTGCAGGGGGCACAAGTTCAATCTCTGGTCAGGGAACTAGATCCACATGCTGCAACTAAGAAGCCCAAATGCCACAACTAAGAAGTTTGCATGCCACAACTAAAAAAAGATCCTGAGTGCTGCAATGAAGATTCTGCGTGCTGTAAATAAGACCCTGTGCAGTCAAAAAAAGAAAGAAAGAATGAAAATTTTTTCAAAGAGAGTGCAGGATTCCACAAGTAGCCCTGCCCAAGTTTCCTATTTTAATACCGTCTCCAATAATTAGGGTACATGGTCATAATTAATGAACCAATGTTGATATGCGACTATTAACTACAGTCCACTCTTTTTTCAAAGTTCTTAGTTTTACCTTCTTCTTCTCTAGGATCTCATCTAGGATAGCTCACTGTGTTTAGTGGTCATGTCTCCATTGTTAGAGTTTCTGAGACATCCCTTGTTTTTTGATGACATAGACCATTTTCAAGGGTGCTTGCCAGGAATTTTGTAGCATGAATTTTACCTGGTGTCTCCCTCGTGATTAGCCTGGGGCTTTGTGTTTTTGGAGGGGAAAACCACAGAGGGTAAAAGTAGTTCACAACAGTCCATATACAGGGCAAAAGCTCTGAGGGTGGCTTACTCCTTTCTTTAAAACATTTTTAAATTTTTATTTATTTTTTGGCTGTGTTGGGTCTTCGTTGCTGTGCGTGGGCTTTCTCTAGTTGTGGCGAGAGGGGGCTTCTCTTCGTTGCGGTGCGCGGGCTTCTTATTATGGTGGCTTCTCGTTGCAGAGCACAGGCTCTAGGCGCACGGGCTTCAGTAGTTGTGGCATGCGGGCTCAGTAGTTGTGGCTCGCAGGCTCAGTAGTTGTGGCTCGTGGGCTCTAGAGCGCAGACTCGGTAGTTGTGGTGCATGGGCTCAGTTGCTCCGTGGCATGTGGGATTTTCCCGGACCAGGGCTTGAACCCATGTCCCCTGCATTGGCAGGCGAATTCTTAACCACTGCACCACCAGGGAAGTCCCTGTGGCTTTTTACTGTTGATGTGACCCTGGTCCCCTGGCTGAAGGAGGGCTTGTCAGGTTCCTGCACTATAACGTTCCTCTTTCCCCCAGTCCATTCTGTCTGTACCGTTTGGAAGGATGTCACTACGCACAGCCCATGTTTAAGGAGTGGGAAGCTGAGCTCCACATCCCTGACAGTTATAACATTTATATTAAGTTTTGGGGTTTATGCCTGAAAGATTCCCATGCTCCCATATTATCTATTTATTTTTTCCAGGAAAATAGCTGTAAAATTGACTGCGAGTTTATGAAACGATGCTCCGCCTTAGTAATGATCAGAGGGACGCTGGATGCAGCCGTCTGTGCCTTGAATAGTGTCTGGCACGTAGTCTGTGCTCCGTAGATATTTGTCAATGAGTAAGACTCAAAAGCTGTGAGGGAGGACATGCAGAGTGCCACCGGTGGCAAAGAGATTGCAAGCAGAGTGAAGAGCAAGGGGACATGCCACAAGGAAGGGACGTGCCTGGCTTTTTTGAGGACCGTCAGGAATGCTGTGTGTTTGAAGTTAAGTGAGCGAGGGAGAGAGTCCTGGGGGTTGTGAACAGGCTTGTCAGCCGTTGAAAGGACTTTGGCTTCTACTCTGGGTGAAATGCCAGGGAAGGGTTTTAAGCAGAAGAAGGACATCATCTGACTTACTCTGGCTGCTGTCCCACAAATGGTCTGAAGGGGCAAAAGGAGAATCAGGGGGCCGATTAGGAGATTGCCATAGTGACCCAGGTGGGAGCTCAGGCAGGTTGTTAGCCGTGGAGATGGGGACAAGGGGGCAGGTTTTAGGTGTGTCTTAGCAGGTTCAATAAGGGCCAGCCCCACAGGTGTGACACTTTTGCTGTCACACTGGGTCCTTTGCTCAGAAAAGCCTGTGCTTGTTTTCATGCTCTGCTGTCACCATCTTGAAATATTTTTTCCGGCTTTATTGAGATACAATTGACATAACACTTTGTCAGCTTAAAGTGTGCAATGTAGTTATTTGATAAACCTGTATATTGTGAAACAATGACCATAGGTTATTTAACTATTTATTTTTTGTGTGATGAGAACATTTGAGATCTACGTTCTTAGCACCTTTCAAGAATATAATAGTTTTGTTAACTATAGTCACCATGATGTACGTTGGATTTCCCAAAACTTATTCATCTTATAACTGGAAGTTTATACTCTCTGACCACCATCTCCTCATTTTCCCCACTTCCCAGGCCCTGGCAACAACCGTTCTATTCTCTGTTTCTCTGAGTTTGGCTCTTTTAGAATACACATACATAAAAGGTTATACAGTTCTAGTTTTAATTTATTTATTTATTTATTTATTTATTTATGGCTGCGTTGGGTCTTCGTTGCTGCATGCAGGCTTTCTCTGGTTGCGGCGAGCGGGGGCTGCTCTTCGTTGCGGTGCGTGGGCTTCTCATTGCGGTGGCTTCTCTTGTTGCAGAGCACAGGCTCTAGGCACGCGGGCTTCAGTAGTTGTGGCATGCGGGCTTCAGTAGTTGTGGCACGTGGGCTCAGTAGTTGTGGCTCACGGGCTCTAGAGCGCAGGCTCAGTAGTTGTGGCGCATGGGCTTAGCTGCTCTGTGGCATGTGGGATCTTCCCAGACGAGGACTGGAACCCGTGTCCACTGCATTGGCGGGCGGATTCTTAACCACTGCACCACAGGGAAGCCCTACTTTTAATTTTTTTAAAGTTTGCAGTGTGATCTGAACCATTTATATGCTGCAATCTGATTACCACCATAGCTTTACTTAACATCTATATCACATCCCATAATTATACTTTATTTTTGGTGAGAACATTTATGATCCAGTGTCTTAGCAATTTTGAGATACATAAAACAGTATTGTCGTCTGTGATCACTGTGCTGTGTGTTAGGTCTATGTAACTTATTCATCTTCTGGTATCAAGTTTGTGCCTTTTAACAACATCTCCCCAATTTCTCCCCTTCCTCACCCCCTGGTAACCACCATTCTACTCTCTGTTGCTAAGGGTTTGGTTTTAGAGTCCATATATAGGTAACATACAATATTTGTCTTTGGCTGGCTTATCTCACTAAGCATAATGCCCTCAAGGCTCATCCATGATGTCTCAAATGGCAGGGTTTTCTTCTTTCTTTCTTTTTTTTTCCTTCTTTCTTAAGGCTGAATAATATCCCATTGTATGTAAACACCACATCTTCTTTATTGATTCCTCTGTTGTGAATAATGATGCAATAAACATGCGAGTGCAGATATATTTTTGATACCTTGCTTTTATTTCCTTTTGCTATATACCAGGATGTGGTATTGCTGCAGCATATGGTCCTATATTTAATTTTTTGAGCAACCTCTACAGTTTTTCCATGGTGACTAAACTATTTATATCCCCACCAACAGTGCACAAGGGTTCCCTTTTTTCCATACTCTCACCAATGCTTATCTCTTGTCTTCTTGATAATAGCAATTCTAAAGCTGTGAGATGATACCTCATTGTGGTTTTGATTTGTATTTCCTTACTTTTTAGGGATGTTGAGCATCTTTTCATGTACTTGTTGACCGTTTAGAAGTCTTCTTTGGAAAAGTATGTATTCAATTCTACTGCCCATTTTTAAATTGGATTTTCTTTCCTGTTTTTGCTTGTTTGTTTTTGCTATTGAGTTGTATGAGTTCAGTATAAACAGATTTTGGATACTAACCTTTTATCCAATATAAGCTTTGAGAACATATTCTCCTTTTTCTGTATTCTCCCTTAACATTTTGTTGATTGTTTCTTTTGCGGTACAAAAGCTTTTTAGGTAGATGTAGATTCACTTACTGATTTTTTACCTTTGTTGCTTATGCTTTTAGGGTCATATCCAAAACAATCATTGCCAAGACCAATGTTAAGGCACTTCTTCTCTATGTTTCCTTCTAGGAGTTTTAGGGTATCAGTCCTTATGTTTGTCTCTAATCCATTTTGATTAATATTTGTGAGTGCTATAAGATAAGGGTCTAATTTCATTTTTCTGCATGTGGTTTTCCAATTTTCCCAACAGCATTTGTTGAAGACATTATTCTTTCTCCATTCACAATAGCATCAAAACCAATAAAATAGTTGGAATAAATTTAACCAAGGAAGGGAAATAATTGTACAATAAACACTTGAAGATTTTGATGAAAGACACTGAAGAAGAAAAAATAAAATAGAAAGATATACTGTGCCCATGGAGCAGAAGAATTAATATCGTTCAAATGTCCATACTACACATCTATAGATTCAATTAAATCTCTATCAAAATTCTAATGACCCTTTTCACAGATATAGAAAAAAAAAACCTTAAACTTTGTCAAACGAAAGACCCCAAATAGCCAAAGCAATCCTGAGAAAGGACAAGTTGGGAAGCATCAAACCTCCTGATTTAAAACTATATTACAGGGCTTCCCTGGTGGCGCAGTGGTTGAGAATCTGCCTGCTAATGCAGGGGACACGGGTTCGAGCCCTGGTCTGGGAAGATCCCACATGCCACGGAGCGACTGGGCCCGTGAGCCACAACTACTGAGCCTGCGCGTCTGGAGCCTGTGCCCCGCAACGGGAGGGGCTGCGATAGTGAAAGGCCCGCGCACCGCGATGAAGAGCGGTCCCCGCACCGCGATGAAGAGTGGCCCCCGCTCGCCGCAACTAGAGAAAGCCCTCGCACGAACCGAAGACCCAACACAGCCAAAAATGAATAAATAAATAAAGTAGCTATAAAACTATATTACAGAGATATAGTAATTAAGACAGTATGGTACTGGCAAGAAAATAGTCACATAATCAGTGGAACAGAATAGAGAGCCTAGAAATAAACCCCTGCATATAAAGTCAACTAATATTTGAGAAGGGAGTCACACATACTCAATGGGCAAATGATAGTCTCTTCAACAAATGGTACTGGGACAACAAAATGACTACTTTTAATTTTTTGAGGAACCTCCATACTGTTTTTCATAGTGGCTGTAGTAGTTTACATTTTCACCAAAAAGGATTTCCTTCTGTTCACATCCTTGCAAACAATTGTAATCTCTTGTCTCTTTGACTGTACCCATTGTAACAGGTGTGAGGTGGTATCTCATTACGGTTTTGATTTGCATTTCTGTGATGTTGAATGATGCTGAACATCTTTTCATGTACCTGTTGGACATTTGTATTTTTTTTTTTTTGGAAAAGTGTCTAATCAGATCTTTTAACCATTTTTAATCAGATTATTTGTTTTTGTTTGTTTGCTGTTGTGTGATTTCTTTATATACTTCGGTAATTACCATTTATGATAAGACAGTTTGTTAATTTCTCCCATTCCATATGTTGCCTTTTCATTCTTTGGATTATTTCTTTTACTGTGCAGAAGGTTTTTGGGTTGACATAGTCCCACTTGTTTATTTCTCCTTTTCTTGCCTGTTATTTTGGGGTCATATGCAAAAAATAATTATTGCCAAGACCAATGTCAAGGAGCTTTTCTCCTTTATTTTCTTTTAGGATTTTTATTGTTTCAAGTCCTGCATTTAAATCTTTAATCCATTTTGAGTTAAATTGTGTGAGTGATGTAAGATAAGGCTCCAATTCCATTCTTTTTGATTCCTACGATTGTACCAGTTTACACTTCCACCAAAAGTACATAAGAGTTGCCCTTTTTTTTTCTTCACATAACCATTCTAGCAGGTATGAAGTGATATCTCATTGTGGTTTTGATTTGCATTTCCCTGATACTTAGATGAGCATCTTTTCATGTACCTGTTTGTTGTTTGGATGTCTTCTTTGGAGAAATGTCTATTCAAGTCTTTATCCCAGTTTTTTATTTTTTATTTTTTTAGCCATCGAGCTTTATAGATTCTTTATATATTTTGGATAAAGCCCTTATCAGAAAGATGGTTTCCACATATGTTCTCCCATTCTGTAGGTTTCCTTTGTATTTGCTGATTGTTTATTTTGCTATGTAGAAGTGTTGTTTTTTAGTTTAGTGTTTTTTGCTTGTTTGTTATTTTAGTTTTTATTTCATTTGAAACAAGTTCCACTTGTTTATTTTGGCTTTTGTCACTTGCACCCTTGGTACAAATATCCAAAAAGTCTTTGTCAAAACCAGTATCAAAGACGCAAGAGGGAGGAGATATGGGGATATATGTGTACGTATAGCTGATTCACTTTGTTATAAAGCAGAAACTAACACACCATTGTAAAGCAACTATACTCCAATAAAGACGTTAATAAAAAAAAAACCAAAACAAGGAGTTTATTCCTTAGGTTTTCTTCAAGTAACAGAAGAAGTAATAGTTTGGGGGTCTTACATTTAAGCCTTTAGTCCATTTTGGGTTAATTTTTGTGAGTGGTAGAAGAAAGTGGTTTATTTCATTCTTCTGCTTGTAGTTACCCAGTTTTTCCAGCACAATTTATTGAAGAAACTATTCTTTTACCATTGCATCTCTTGGCTCCCTTGTCAAATCTTTGTTGACCATGTATGAGCTGGTTTATTTCTGGGCTCTTGATTCTGTTCCATTTGTCTATGTCTCTATTTTTTGGCAGTATCATACTGTTTTGATTACTATAGCTTTATAATAAAGTTTGAAATCAGGAATTGTGATGCCTATAGATTTGTTCTTTTTTCTCCGGATTGATTTGGCTATTAGGGGTGTTTTGTGGTTTCATACAGCTTTTTGGGTGGTTTTCTTCATTTCTGTGCAAAAGTCATTGGAATTTTGATAGGAATTGCATTGAATCCATAGATGGCTTTGTATAGTATGGACATTTTAACAATATTAATTCTTCCAATCCACGATCACAAGAACTCTTTCCATTTATTTGTATCTTCTTAAGTTTCTTTCATCAAGGTCTTGTAGTTTTACATATCTTTCACCTACTTGGTTTAATTTATTCCTAAGTGTTTTATTTATTTTTGAGGCCATTGTAAATATGATTGTTTTCCTTACTTCTTTTTTCAAATTGTTTGTGGTTAGTATATTAAAACACAGCTGTTCGTACTTCCCTGGTGGCACAGTGGTTAAGAATCCGCCTGCCAATGCAGGGGACATGGGTTTAATCCCTGGTCTGGGAAGATCCCACATGCCACAGAGCAACTAACCCCATACACCACAACTACTGAGCCTGCACTCTAGAGCCCATGAGCCACAACTACTGAGCCCATGCACCGCAACTACTGAAGCCCACACATTCTAGGGCCCATGTGCCACAACTTCTGAGCCTGCATGCTGCAACTACTGAACCCCACACGCCTAGAGCCTGTGCTCCACAGCAAGAGAAAACACTGCAATGAGAAGCCTGTGCATCGCAATGAAGAGTAGCCCTGCTCGCAGCAACTAGAGAAAGCCTGTACACATCAATGAAGACCCAACTCAGCCAAAAATATATAAGTAAATAAAATAAAACACAGCTGTTTTTTGTACGTTGATTTTGTATCCTGCAACTTGACTAAATTTGTTTATTAGATATAATGGTATTTTGGTGGAATCTTTAGGATTTTTCATATATAAGATGATATTAAATGCAAACAGAGACAGTTTTACTTCATCCTTTCCAATTTGGATTTCTTTTATTTCCTTTTCTTGTCTAATTGACATGGCTAGGACTTCCAGCACCGTATTGAAAAGTAGTGATGAGAGTTGACATGCTTGTTTTTTTTTCCTATTTTTAGCAGAAAATTTTTCAGAATTTCACCATTGAGAATAATGTTTGCTGTGAATTTGTTCTTTATGACCTTTATTATGTTGAGGTACATTTTTCTAAACCAATTTTGGAAGGATGTTCAATTTTGTCAAGTGCCTTTTCTGCGTCTATTGAGATTACCATATGATTTATATGTTTTATTCTATTAATGTGGTGCATCACATATTTTAATTTACATATTTTATTTAGTTTACATTGAACCATCGTTGCACCCCAGGGATAAATCCCACTTGGTCATGGTGTGTGATCCTTTTTGTATACCATTGAATTTAGTTTGCTAGTATTTTGTTGAGAATTTTTGCATTTATATTCATCAGGGATACTTCCCAGTTTTTTTTTTTTCTGATAGTGTTCTTATGTAGGTTTGGTATCAAAGTTACGTTGGACCCATAAAATGAGTTTGGGAATGTTCCTCCTCTTCATTTGTTTGGAAGAGTTTATGATAGATTTGTATTAATTCTTATTTAAGTGTTTGGTAGAATTTCCCAGTGAAGCCATCTCATCTTTACTTTTTTCTGTTGGTAGGTTTTTGATTAATGATACAAGCTCTTCACTCATCACTGATCTGTTTAGATTTTCTATTTTGTTTTGATTCAGTCTTGGTAGTTTTCTAGGAATTTGTTTATTTCTTCTAGTTTATCCAATTTGTTGGAGTATACTTATTCATATGTGTCACTTATGATGTTGTATTTCTGTTGTATCAGTTGCAGTTTCTCTTCATTCATTTCTGATTTTGTGTATTTGAGTATTCTCTTTTATTCTTAGTATAGATAAAAGTTTGTCAATTTTGCTTATCTTTTTAAAAAAGCACACTTTGCATGGATGTTTTCTATTGTTTTCATGGTCTCCATTAATATCTGCTCTGATATTTCATTCCTTTTGCTACTTATGTGCTTAGTTTTTTGCTTTTTTTTCTAGTTCCTTTAAGGGTAAAGTTAGATTGTTTATTTCTGATCTTTTTTCTTATTGTAGTTGTTTATAATGATAAACTTCTTAATTACAGCTGTTTTTGTTGCATCCTGTAAGTTTTGCTAAGTTGTATTTCCATTTTATTTTGGTCCTATATATATATATATATATATATATATATATATATATATATATATAGATAGATCTATATCTATCTATCTATATGTATATTTCAGACATTATTGTAAAGCTGATGTAACTTTTTCCAGTTTTATTGAGATATAATTGACCTATGATTTGACATACATATATTGTGAAATGATTACCACAATACAATTAGTTAACATACATCATCTCATCTAAAAAGATTCTTTTTTAATAGTACATATATGTTGTATTCAGAATTCAGGGCAATAAATTTTCTCTTATTTTTCTTTAGAAATTCTACAAACAATATGCTTCCTTTTATAAGGTGTGTTTTCCCAAATTAGTTAATCTCATTTTGTTTTTAACTTATATTTCATGTCTGTAAAAGACAATTTTCAACTCAGTACACTTAAGACAATGTGGTGTTGAATTCAAATTTGAATCTCCCATATGTTGCCAATAATATATGTGATTATTTGTTTAATTATACCCCTACTGTGCTTATGACTTATCAACTTTATTTGTCTTCTTGGTTATTGATCATTGTTTGCTTTATTCTGACTTGGCGAGTAGTTTTGGAAATAGTCTTAATTTCTCATCTACTTTTTAAATGAATTTATTACCTTGTGAAAGAAAATTTTGAATGAAAAGTAATTTTTGAAAAGTTTTACACTTCTATTTTTGGTATTATTTCGTTAAAAATAATTTTTTTTTAAATTTAAATTTTATTTTTATTTTTGGCTGTGTTGGGTCTTCATTGCTGTGTGCAGGCTTTCTCTGGTTGCGGTGAGCGGGGGCTACTCTTCATTGCGGTGCACGGGCTTCTCATTGCGGTGGCTTCTCTTGTTGTGGAGCACGGGCTCTAGGTGCACAGGCTTCAGTAGTTGTGGCACGCGGGTTCAGTAGTTGTGGCTCACGGGCTCTAGAGCGCAGGCTCAGTAGTTGTGGCGTGTGGGCTTAGTTGCTCTGCGGCATGTGGGATCTTCCTGGACCAGAGCTCGAATCCTTGTCCCCTGCATTAACAGGCAGATTCTTAACCACTGGGCCACCAGGGAAGCCTGGTATTATTTAATTTTTAACTGTGGGAAAAACATATAGTATTTATCATCTTAACCATTTTATTTATTTATTTATTTATTTTTGGCTGTGTTGGGTCTTCATTTCTGTGTGAGGGCTTTCTCTAGTTGTGGCAAGCGGGGCCACTCTTCATCGTGGTGTGCGGGCCTCTCACTATTGCGGCCTCTCTTGTTGCAGAGCACAAGGTCCAGACACGCAGGCTCAGTAGTTGTGGCTCACGGGCCTAGTTGCTCCACGGCATGTGGGATCTTCCCAGACCAGGGCTCGAACCCGTGTCCCCTGCATTAGCAGGCAGATTCTCAACCACTGAGCCACCAGGGAAGCCCCCAACAAACGCTTCTTCATTTCCCTCTGCTCCAAGCCTCTGTCAACTAACATTCCACTTTTTCTTTATCAGAGTTCTCACCTAAAGAAAGTCATATACTCTCCGTTCCTTTGTGACTATTGTATATCACAAAATAATACTGTCTTCTAGATTTATTCACTTTGCATCATGTGACAAGATCCGTTACTTTTTCAAAGCTGAATAATAATCCATTGTATGTATATGCTACATTTTAAAATATATTCATGAATATTGGGCTGTTTCATCTATTACTGATTTTTGTGAGTAATGCTACAAAGTAACTGAGTGTGAAAATATCTCTAACAGATGCTCCTTTGAAGTCCTTTATATACATACCCAGATGTGGGAGGGCTGGATCATATCATAATTCTATCTTTAATTTTTTGAGAAAATTCCATATTATTTTTTTGCTGGTTATATTCTTTTATATTTCCTTGAACAATGTATAAGTATTTCAATTTCTCCATATCATTGTCAACATTTTCTATATACTATATTACGTATATATATATGTAGTGGTCTTCCTAATCAGTATGAGGTGATACCTCATTGTGGTCTCATTTATTTCCCTAATAATTACTTATTTTGAGCATCTTTCACATTTCTGTTGTTTATTTGTATATATTATTTGAATTAATGTCTATTAAATCCTCAGCCCATACATTGTGTTACTTGTTTTTTGATGTTGTTGTGTTCTAGGTGTTATTTATATAATCTGGATCTTACCTCCTTATTAGATATATGATTTGCAGAATTTTCTCTCTTTCTGCAGGTTGCCTTTCCACCCCATTGATTGTTTCCTCTAATGTGTGCAAGTTTTTACATGTGATGGAATCCCATTCAACTGTATTGCTTTTCTTGCCTGAGTTTTCAGTTTCATATCCAAAAAATCATTGCCAAATCCAATGTCATAAAAAATATCCCCTATGTTTTCTCCTAGGAGATTTATAGTTATAGTTTTGTATTTAAATCATCAATCCTTTTATTTTTTAAAAAATTATTTATTTATTTACTTTGGCTGTACTGGGTCTTATGCAGCATGTGGGATCTTTTAGTTGTGGTATGCAGACTTCTTGGTTGCAGCATGCAGGCCTCTTAGTCGAGGCATGTGGGCTTCTTAGTTGAGGCATGAATGTGGGATCTAGTTCCCTGACTAGGGATCGAACCCAGTCCCCTGCATTGCGAGCACGGAGTCTTACCCACTGGCCCACCAGGGAAGTCCCAGTTCAATCCTTTCAGAGTTAACATTTATATGTGGCATTAGGTAAGAGTCCAACATAATTCTTTCACATGTAAACATCCAATTTTTCCAGCGCCATTTGTTTAAGAGACTACCCATTTCCAATTGTGTGCTCTAGGCACCCTAGTTGAAGATTATTTGACATAAATATGGAACCTTCTATCTGTGCTCTCTCTGCTGATCGATTATTCTTTTTCTGTCTGTATGTTTGCACTATTCTCTTTTGATAACTATAGCTTTGTAGTATATTTAAAATCTGGAAGTGTAATGCTTCCAACTTTTCACTTTCTTTATCAAGTTATTTTTGATATTCAATGTTTTGTAATATTCCACATACATTTTAGAAGGAACTTTTCTATTTTTGTCAAAATTGTCATTGGGATTTTGAAAGCGACTGTTCTGAATCTATAGATCACCTTGGGTAGTATTGACAATTAATATAAGTATTCCCATCTGGAAATATGGAATGTGTGTTTGTTTATTTATATCTTCTCAAATAACTTCCAGCAGTTTTTACAATCTTTATCATGCAAGCTTTTCACTTCCTTCATTAACTCCTAATATATTATTCTGTTTGAACCTAGTGTAAATGAAAATATACTCTTAATGTCTTTTTTGGATTATTTTCTGTTAGTGTATAGAAACTCAACTAATTTTTGTTTAATTTTGTATTTTGAAGTTTGCTAAATTTGTTTATGATTTCTGTACTTATTTGCTTTTTAATGTGGATGCTTTAGGTTTTTCTACATAAGATTTTGTCATCTGTAATCAGAGATACTTTACTCCTTCCTTTCTGGTTTGGATGCCTTTTTTTCCTTGCGTGATCATTTTGACTAGGAAATTGAATCCAAGTGGTGAGAATGTGCATTCTTATATTTTTCTGGAATATAGAGGAAAAGCTTTCAGTCTTCCACTATTGAATATACTGATAATTGTGGTCTTTTCATGTATAATCTTCATTATATTCCGGTTGTTTGCTTTAATTTATATTGGATAACCCTGGTCTCATAGAAGGTGTCCTGATAATTTATCTCCTCTTCACACTTTGGAAATATTTGTTGAGAATTTGTGTTAAATTTTCTTGAAATGTCGTTGAAATTATCTAGTTAATTCATCTGGTTCATAGATTTTTTTTTGTTGGGAATTCTTTAAAATTAGTATTTTTGTCTAATTGTAAGTTTATTGTGATTTTAAAAAATTCTTTTATGCTAAATTCTAAGTAGGCTGTATCTTTCTAGAAATTCATGTAATTTTTTTAAGTGTCAAATTTGTTGTTGTATAATTGTTCATAGTAGCCTCCTATAATTACTTTTATTTCTATAGTACCATTTATTATATCTCTTCTTTCACTTCTGATTTTACTTGGGTCATTTCTGTTTTACTTAATTTAGGTAACTATTTGTCAAGTATACATAAAATGTAGAGTATTTTCACTGAGATTATTAAGTGGGATAATTTATTTGGTATCTTTCAGCTATATCTTTTCATGACATCCTGGGTTTGATGCCAAAAAAAGCCAGGCATGGAAGATTTATTCTGAAAAGTGCTGTTCAGGAAATAAGAAAGCTGTCGCCTTAAAAATTTAAACTTAATGAAAGACTGGGAATGTAAGCAGGCATGTGAAGGACTAAAAGGATGTTATTATGGATATAATCATATTAGGACAACTTCCCATAGGAAAAACATTACTGCCAAAATAAATCAAGGATATAAATCAAATTGGGAAAAACTCCAATTTAAGTCAGTAACTTTGGCAGAAAAATATGTTTTTGTACATAAAGATGTGTACCTTTTTTTATTATTTATTTATTTTTAAAATTTTTATTTATTTTTCGGCTGTGTTGGGTCTTTATTGCTGCACGCGGGCTTTCTCTAGTTGTGGGGAGCGGGGGCTACTCTTCATTGCGCTGTGCAGGCTTCTCACTGCAGTGGCTTATCTTGTTGCAGAGCATGGGCTCTAGGCGCACACGTTTCAGTAGTTGCAGCATGCAGGCTCAGTAGTTGTGGTACGCCAGCCCTAGAGCGTGCGGGCTTCAGTAGTGGCGGCGCGTGGGCTTAGGTGCTCTGCAGCATGTGGGATCTTCCCAGACCAGGGCTTGAACCCATGTCCCCTGCATTGGCAGGTGGATTCTTAACCACTGAACCACCAGGGAAGTACCTATAATTTTTTAAATTATGCACAATCTCTGAATGAAAATTTGGAAAACTTGGAAAGTCATCTAGTCTATATTGCAAATACTCATGTCTGAAAACAATAGATTTAAGAATGAAAAAAAAATTCCCAGTATCAATTTGGGAGATCCATTAGCAAGTGTTCTTTATACCTTAACCAACAAATAGTTTCTCCCTATTCTAAAACCTGTAATGTTGATAATAATGGGAGGGTCTTTATCCAGCCAACGTTGTTCTATAGGTATCATAGTATAGGTAATACGAAACAACTTTTCATGTGTAATAAAATGAGTAAGGCCTTAAGCAAGAGCTCTATCTTCAACAATCACAGGAGTATTTATAATGGAGCAAGAAGTTATCCATTCATTGAAATGGGGAATCACTTTGACCAAGACTCAAATCTTATGAAACATCGGGGAATTCAATTTTCAGAGAACCATTCTAAAAGTAACAGTGTAGAAATGTTTTTCATCAAAGTTCTAATCTTACTGTGTATTAAGCGTGTTCGTATTGGAGAGAAGACTTCCAAACGCAGTGAGTGCGGTAACGTTCTTCACCAGTCTTCAAGTCTTACTCAGCATCAGAGAATTCATACTAGGGAGGAACGTTAACAAGTGTAATAAACGTGGGAAGGGCGTTCATCAATCATTAAATCTAAGAAGACATAGGGAAATCCATACTGAAGGGAAATCTTACAAATGTAAAGAATGTGGCAAAGCCTTTAATCAGCGTTCATATCTTAGTCAGCGTTAGAGATCTCGTGCTGGAGAGAAACCTCGCAAAGGCAGGGAATCTGCCAAAGCCTTTAACTCGCTCTCAAAACTTTCTAGACATTTTCCTACTAGGGAAAACTGTGCAAATGTAGAGAATATGACAAAGCTTTTAACCACAATTGTCACCTTGCTTGACATCGGAGGGTCCACCGTGGAGAGAAACCCTACAAATGTAGTAAGTGATTAAAGTATGTTAGCCCTGGGCTTCCCTGGTGGCGCAGTGGTTGAGAATCTGCCTGCCAATGCAGGGGACATGGGTTCGAGCCCTGGTCTGGGAAGATCCCACATGCCACGGAGCAACTAGGCCCGTAAGCCACAACTACTGAGCCTGCGCGTCTGGAGCCTGTGCTCCGCAACAAGAGAGGCCGCGACAGTGAGAGGCCCGCGCACCGCGATGAAGAGTGGCCCCCACTTGCCGCAACTGGAGAAAGCCCTGGCACAGAAACGAAGACCCAACACAGCCAAAAATAAATAATAAATAAATAATAAATAAATTTAAAAAAAACTGATGAAAATTAAAAAAAAAAAAGATGTTAGTCCTAAATATATACTTTAGAAAACACCTGAGAGTTCATAATGGAAAGAAACTTGAATGATGAAAAAATGTAAGCAGTTAATCAAAAATAAAATCTAATTAAATACCAGAATACATAGTAGAAAGCATTCAGTCAATAACCCTTTTTTGGCATTACTTTAAATCAGAATATTGTAGAAAATAATCTAAAGACAAACACTTATAAAATTTATTTGTTGGGGCTTCCCTGGTGGCGCAGTGGTTGAGAATCTGCCTGCCAATGCAGAGGACAAGTGTTCGAGCCCTGGTCCGGGAAGATCCCACATGCCACAGAGCAACCAAACCTGCGCGGCACAGCTACTGAAGCCTGCGTGCCTAGAGCCCGTGCTCCGCAACATGAGAAGCCACAGCAATGAGGAGCCTGTGCACCACAACGAAGAGTAGCCCCGCTCGACGCAACTAGAGAAAGCCCATATGCAGCAACGAAGACCCAACGCAGCCAAAAATGAATTAGAAACTAAAATAAAATTTGCCTCTGAATAACTCTGAGTGAATTTGGTATAAGTTGTAAAGTCTGCATCTACATTCACTTCATTCCAAATGGTTTCCAATTAATTGTTCCTTAACTACTTTTAGAAAACTTTTGGGATAGAGACTCCATTTTAGTTTGAATTTCCAGTTTAATGGATGCAGCAGTCCCGTCAGTAGGGCAGGCTGCCTCCAGGGACCTGTGAGGGAGGCGCGGCCTGCACTTCCTGCACTGACCACAGGGTGGCGCCGAGTTCGCCTCTCTGCCCCACAGCGCATGCTCGTTCCCTGCGAACTCGATTGTGAGGGCAGCTGAGAGGAGTTGAGCCTCGTCAGGCGCGGGGGCGGGGGCCTTCGGGTAGGACGCCCGGCTCAGCGTCTCTGCTGAGAGGAGCTCGGTCTCCCGTCTCCTTAGGACTCGCTGGGGTTTCGGCTTCAGGACAAAGTGGGGCTGCGTCCACGCTGACTAGGGAACTAGGTTTCCTGAGGACCCAGGTGATGCCTGAGGAAAAGGTGAAGAGACGGTGAGGAAAAGTGGGGAGAAGCTTCCTGTGGGCGACTGACCGTTGAGGGGGTCCGTCTTCGTGTGAGCGAGGGAGGGCTTGGCGTGGGAAGCTGGGTGTTTGGTCAGGTTTGTGTGCAGGGCAGCCAGCGTGAGTTATGGGGCGTCCAGTTTTCCCAGCACCATTTATCGTGGGGAGTGTCGTGCTCCTTGGTGTGTCCTTGGTCCCTGTGTCCTAAATTCCCCGAGCCCGTCCGTGTGGGTTGAATTCTGGTCTCTCTGTCCTGTTCCTCTGGTCCCTGTGCCCGTTTTGAGCCAGTTCCACACTGTTTTGGTGACTGTAGCTTCTCAGCAGAGTGTGACGTCAGGGAGGGAGTTGCCTCCAGCCCGTTCTCTTTTTTCAGGGTTTCTTTGGCTATTTGGGGTCCTTTGTGGTTCCCCACAGATATTAGGAGGATTTGCTCTGTTTTGGGGGAAAATACCATGGAATTTTGGGAGGGATTGCATTCACTGTGTCCACTGCTTTGGGTAGCATGGATGTTTTAACACTATTAATTGTTCCATTCCGTGAGAACAGGCTATCTTTCCGTTTATTGGTGTGGTTTTCAGTGTCTTCATCAATGTCTTAAAGTTTTCAGTGTGCAGGTCTTTCACCTCCTTGGTTGACTTTATTCCCAGGTATTTTGTTCTTTTTGATGCAGTTGTAAATAGGGTTGCTTTCTTTCTCTTTCTGATGGTTCATTATTAGTGTTGAGAAATGCAACTGATTTCTGTGTATTGACTTTGCAACTTTACTGAATTTATTTATTAGTTCTAATAGTTGTTTTGTGGAATGAAGTGGAAAATTGGAATTCAAACATCCCACTGTTTCTACCATATCCAGGTCGTCCACAACACGGAGGACAGCGGCTCCTAGTATAACCTTCCCACAGTGCCTCTCCATGACATGTGGACTTTGGGTGAAGTGGATCTGGGTAAGGCTTGGCTTCTATATGGAAGTTTGATGTTTTCTCTGCTTTTCTGGCATGCTGTTGACATACATGATGTTTTGAAAAGTAATTGACTCTCCAGTAATTTCAAACATACAACATTACATACGTAAAAACAAGTCTTGTACCTTGCTTAAATATACTCCTAAATATTGATGTTGACATTATTAAAAATGGAATTGTTCTCATAAATTCTTCTTCAGATTATTTTTTGCCAGCGTATGCATATAAGATAGATTTTCATGAATTGATATTTTGTTCTGTAACTTTGATTAATTAGTTGAGTAGCTCAAATAATTTCTTTGCTGATTATAGGTAGTTTTATATATAAGATGATGTGACCTATGTTCTGTGAAGAGACAGGGTTTTAATTTTTCCATTCACCCATGGATGCCTTTTCTTTCTTTCCTCAAGATTCTGGGTAGAACTTCCAGTACACTATTGAGTAATGGTGATGAAGGCCAGCTTCCTGGCCTTGTTCCTGATTTCAGGAGTAAATCTTTCAGTCTTTAACATTGAGCATGATGTTTGCTGTGGCTTTTGGTACTACTCTTTTCCATATTGAACAAATTTCCTTTTATGCCTGCTTTCTTGAGTGTTTTTCATGAAATAACACTGGATTTTCATTGTAGATGTTTTGCATTAATTGATAGGATTGTGTGTTTTTCCTTCACACCATTATTGTGGTTGAATACATTGCTTACTTTTAATATGTTGAGCAACCTGAAATTTCTGGTGTAGAGATACTTGCGTATGGCATTATCCATTTAAAGTTCTGTTGGTTTCATGTTGCTATTATTTTGTGATAGATTTTTACATTCATATTTATAAGTTATACTGGGGTAGTTTTCTTGTTTTCCTTTCTTTTTAAAATCTTTTTTAAAATAGTGGTTTTATTTCATTTTAATTATTTATTTATTTTGGCCCCATCCCATGGCTTGTGGGATCTTAGTTCCCCAGTCAGGGATTGAACCCGAGCCCTTGGCAGTGAAAGCACAGAGTCCTAACCACTGGGCCACCAGAGAATTCCCCAGTTTTCTTTTCCAAGATGTATCTGTATAATCTGACTAGACTTGGCTTGGTGTAAGTGGTTTGGAGGGTTAGCATCAGGGCTGGGGCTGGTGTGAGGGTTGGGGCTGTGGATGGTGTATGGTTGCTGTTATGGTTTAAGTTTTATGGTTAATGAGTTATTTATGGGTATGGTCAATGAATCTATTTTACGGTTTGGTTATGGTTATGGTTTTGCTTATTGGTTAAGGTTTATGGTTTTGCTCTCAGGGTGTTAGGGTTCTGTGTTAGAGTGGGTGTTAGGGTTCTGTGTTAGAGTGGGTGTTAGGGTATGGGTTAGAATTGGGGTACAGGTAGAATACGGGTAGAGCATGGGTTAGGGTAAGGTACAGGTTTAGGGTACGGGTTAGGCTAAGGTTAGGTCAGGGCTTAGGGTCAGGATCAGAGTTGAGGGTTAGGGTCCATGTCAGGATTAGCGTCAAGGTTGAGCGAGGCCATTGTTTTCTGCTCCTCCAGTGCTGGATTCTCATTGATAGAGGAATGAAATGTCTGCTCTGGTCACCCAGTGTTTCAAATTGAGCTCAGCCTTAGTCAAGGGTTCTTAGGGCCTCAGAGGTCATGCAGGGTTTCCCTCCACCCTCCCTCCTGGGAAGGGTGATGCAGGCCCCACTCTGTCTGGGCAGCCCCAGGTCCAGCATGGCCCTGACATGCAGGATACTAAGTAGACGTGATGTAAGACTTGGTGCATCAGTCTGCCAGCCCCCAGGTGCTGCCTTTTTTTTTTCCTTAATTAATTAATTAATTAATTAATTTTTGGCTGTGTTGGGTCTGCATTGCTGCACGGAGGCTTTCTCTAGTTGCGGCGAGTGGGGGCTTCTCATTGCGGTGGCTTCTCTTGTTGCAGAGTACAGGCTCTAAGCGCGTGGGCTTCAGCAGTTGTGGCTCGCGGGTTCTAGAGCGCAGGCTCAGTAGTTGTGGTGCACGGGCTTAGTTGCTCCACAGCATGTGGGATCTTCCCGGACCAGGGCTCGAACCCGTGTCCCCTGCATTAGCAGGCAGATTCTCAACCACTGCGCCACCAGGGAAGCCCCTTGAATAGTTTTGTATTTAAAATTTGTCTGTGGGGACAATGCAGGGGACACGGCCCCGAGCCCTGGTCCGGGAAGATCCCACATGCCACAGAGCAACCAAACCTGCGCGGCACAGCTACTGAAGCCTGCGCGCCTAGAGCCCGTGCTCCGCAACATGAGAAGCCACGGCAATGAGGAGCCCGTGCACCACAAAGAAGAGTAGCCCCGCTGGACGCAACTAGAGAAAGCCCATATGCAGCAACGAAGACCCAACGCAGCCAAAAATGAATTAGAAACTAAAATAAAATTTGCCTCTGAATAACTTTGAGTGAATTTGGTATAAGTTGTAAAGTCTGCATCTACATTCACTTCATTCCAAATGGTTTCCAATTACTTGTTCCTTAACTACTTTTAGAAAACTTTTGGGATAGAGACTCCATTTTAGTTTGAATTTCCAGTTTCATGGATGCAGCAGTCCTGTCAGTAGGGCACGCTGCCTCCAGGGACCTGTGAGGGAGGCGCGGCCTGCACTTCCCTGCACTGACCACAGGGTGGCGCCGAGTTCGCCTCTCTGACCCACAGCGCATGCTCGTTCCCTGCCAACTGGATTGTGAGGGCAGCTGAGAGGAGTTGAGCTTCGTCAGGCGCGGGGGCGGGGGCCTTCGGGTAGGACGCCCGGCTCAGCGTCTCTGCTGAGAGGAGCTCGGTCTCCCGTCTCCTTAGGACTCGCTCGCTGGGGTTTCGGCTTCAGGACAAAGTGGGGCTGCGTCCACGCTGACTAGGGAACTAGGTTTCCTGAGGACCCAGGTGATGCCTGAGGAAAAGGTGAAGAGACGGTGAGGAAAAGTGGGGAGAAGCTTCCTGTGGGCGACTGACCGTTGAGGGGGTCCGTCTTCGTGTGAGCGAGGGAGGGCTTGGCGTGGGAAGCTGGGTGTTTGGTCAGGTTTGTGTGCAGGGTAGCCAGCGTGAGTTATGGGGCGTCCAGTTTTCCCAGCACCATTTATCGTGGGGAGTGTCGTGCTCCTTGGTGTGTCCTTGGTCCCTGTGTCCTAAATTCCCCGAGCCCGTCCGTGTGGGTTGAATTCTGGTCTCTCTGTCCTGTTCCTCTGGTCCCTGTGCCCGTTTTGAGCCAGTTCCACACTGTTTTGGTGACTGTAGCTTCTCAGCAGAGTGTGACGTCAGGGAGGGAGTTGCCTCCAGCCCGTTCTCTTTTTTCAGGGTTTCTTTGGCTATTTGGGGTCCTTTGTGGTTCCCCACAGATATTAGGAGGATTTGCTCTGTTTTGGGGGAAAATACCATGGAATTTTGGGAGGGATTGCATTCACTGTGTCCACTGCTTTGGGTAGCATGGATGTTTTAACACTATTAATTGTTCCATTCCGTGAGAACAGGCTATCTTTCCGTTTATTGGTGTGTTTTTCAGTGTCTTCATCAATGTCTTAAAGTTTTCAGTGTGCAGGTCTTTCACCTCCTTGGTTGACTTTATTCCCAGGTATTTTGTTCTTTTTGATGCAGTTGTAAATAGGGTTGCTTTCTTTCTCTTTCTGATGGTTCATTATTAGTGTTGAGAAATGCAACTGATTTCTGTGTATTGACTTTGCAACTTTACTGAATTTATTTATTAGTTCTAATAGTTGTTTTGTGGAATGAAGTGGAAAATTGGAATTCAAACATCCCACTGTTTCTACCATATCCAGGTCGTCCACAACACGGAGGACAGCGGCTCCTAGTATAACCTTCCCACAGTGCCTCTCCATGACATGTGGACTTTGGGTGAAGTGGATCTGGGTAAGGCTTGGCTTCTATTTGGAAGTTTGATGTTTTCTCTGCTTTTCTGGCATGCTGTTGACATACATGATGTTTTGAAAAGTAATTGACTCTCCAGTAATTTCAAACATACAACTTTACATACATAAAAACAAGTCTTGTACCTTGCTTAAATATACTCCTAAATATTGATGTTGACATTATTAAAAATGGAATTGTTCTCATAAATTCTTCTTCAGATTATTTTTTGCCAGCGTATGCATATAAGATAGATTTTCATGAATTGATATTTTGTTCTGTAACTTTGATTAATTAGTTGAGTAGCTCAAATAATTTCTTTGCTGATTATAGGTAGTTTTATATATAAGATGATGTGACCTATGTTCTGTGAAGAGACAGGGTTTTAATTTTTCCATTCACCCATGGATGCCTTTTCTTTCTTTCCTCAAGATTCTGGGTAGAACTTCCAGTACACTATTGAGTAATGGTGATGAAGGCCAGCTTCCTGGCCTTGTTCCTGATTTCAGGAGTAAATCTTTCAGTCTTTAACATTGAGCATGATGTTTGCTGTGGCTTTTGGTACTACTCTTTTCCATATTGAACAAATTTCCTTTTATGCCTGCTTTCTTGAGTGTTTTTCATGAAATAACACTGGATTTTCATTGTAGATGTTTTGCATTAATTGATAGGATTGTGTGTTTTTCCTTCACACCATTATTGTGGTTGAATACATTGCTTACTTTTAATATGTTGAGCAACCTGAAATTTCTGGTGTAGAGATACTTGCTTATGGCATTATCCATTTAAAGTTCTGTTGGTTTCATGTTGCTATTATTTTGTGATAGATTTTTACATTCATATTTATAAGTTATACTGGGGTACTTTTCTTGTTGTTTTCCTTTCTTTTTAAAATCTTTTTTAAAATAGTGGTTTTATTTCATTTTAATTATTTATTTATTTTGGCCCCATCCCATGGCTTGTGGGATCTTAGTTCCCCAGTCAGGGATCGAACCCGAGCCCTTGGCAGTGAAAGCACAGAGTCCTAACCACTGGGCCACCAGAGAATTCCCCAGTTTTCTTTTCCAAGATGTATCTGTATAATCTGACTAGACTTGGCTTGGTGTAAGTGGTTTGGAGGGTTAGCATCAGGGCTGGGGCTGGTGTGAGGGTTGGGGCTGTGGATGGTGTATGGTTGCTGTTATGGTTTAAGTTTTATGGTTAATGAGTTATTTATGGGTATGGTCAATGAATCTATTTTATGGTTTGGTTATGGTTATGGTTTTGCTTATTGGTTAAGGTTTATGGTTTTGGTCTCAGGGTGTTAGGGTTCTGTGTTAGAGTGGGTGTTAGGGTTCTGTGTTAGAGTGGGTGTTAGGGTATGGGTTAGAATTGGGGTACAGGTAGGCTACGGGTAGAGCATGGGTTAGGGTAAGGTACAGGTTTAGGGTACGGGTTAGGCTAAGGTTAGGTCAGGGCTTAGGGTCAGGATCAGAGTTGAGGGTTAGGGTCCATGTCAGGATTAGCGTCAAGGTTGAGCGAGGCCATTGTTTTCTGCTCCTCCAGTGCTGGATTCTCATTGATAGCTGAATGAAATGTCTGCTCTGGTCACCCAGTGTTTCAAATTGAGCTCAGCCTTAGTCAAGGGTTCTTAGGGCCTCAGAGGTCATGCAGGGTTTCCCTCCACCCTCCCTCCTGGGAAGGGTGATGCAGGCCCCACTCTGTCTGGGCAGCCCCAGGTCCAGCATGGCCCTGACATGCAGGATACTAAGTAGACGTGATGTAAGACTTGGTGCATCAGTCTGCCAGCCCCCAGGTGCTGCCTTTTTTTTTTCCTTAATTAATTAATTTTTGGCTGTGTTGGGTCTGCATTGCTGCACGGAGGCTTTCTCTAGTTGCGGCGAGTGGGGGCTTCTCATTGCGGTGGCTTCTCTTGTTGCAGAGTACAGGCTCTAAGCGCGTGGGCTTCAGCAGTTGTGGCTCGCGGGTTCTAGAGCGCAGGCTCAGTAGTTGTGGTGCACGGGCTTAGTTGCTCCACAGCATGTGGGATCTTCCCGGACCAGGGCTCGAACCCGTGTCCCCTGCATTAGCAGGCAGATTCTCAACCACTGCGCCACCAGGGAAGCCCCTTGAATAGTTTTGTATTTAAAATTTGTCTGTGGGGACAATGCAGGGGACACGGCCCCGAGCCCTGGTCCGGGAAGATCCCACATGCCACAGAGCAACCAAACCTGCGCGGCACAGCTACTGAAGCCTGCGCGCCTAGAGCCCGTGCTCCGCAACATGAGAAGCCACGGCAATGAGGAGCCCGTGCACCACAAAGAAGAGTAGCCCCGCTGGACGCAACTAGAGAAAGCCCATATGCAGCAACGAAGACCCAACGCAGCCAAAAATGAATTAGAAACTAAAATAAAATTTGCCTCTGAATAACTTTGAGTGAATTTGGTATAAGTTGTAAAGTCTGCATCTACATTCACTTCATTCCAAATGGTTTCCAATTACTTGTTCCTTAACTACTTTTAGAAAACTTTTGGGATAGAGACTCCATTTTAGTTTGAATTTCCAGTTTCATGGATGCAGCAGTCCTGTCAGTAGGGCACGCTGCCTCCAGGGACCTGTGAGGGAGGCGCGGCCTGCACTTCCCTGCACTGACCACAGGGTGGCGCCGAGTTCGCCTCTCTGACCCACAGCGCATGCTCGTTCCCTGCCAACTGGATTGTGAGGGCAGCTGAGAGGAGTTGAGCTTCGTCAGGCGCGGGGGCGGGGGCCTTCGGGTAGGACGCCCGGCTCAGCGTCTCTGCTGAGAGGAGCTCGGTCTCCCGTCTCCTTAGGACTCGCTCGCTGGGGTTTCGGCTTCAGGACAAAGTGGGGCTGCGTCCACGCTGACTAGGGAACTAGGTTTCCTGAGGACCCAGGTGATGCCTGAGGAAAAGGTGAAGAGACGGTGAGGAAAAGTGGGGAGAAGCTTCCTGTGGGCGACTGACCGTTGAGGGGGTCCGTCTTCGTGTGAGCGAGGGAGGGCTTGGCGTGGGAAGCTGGGTGTTTGGTCAGGTTTGTGTGCAGGGTAGCCAGCGTGAGTTATGGGGCGTCCAGTTTTCCCAGCACCATTTATCGTGGGGAGTGTCGTGCTCCTTGGTGTGTCCTTGGTCCCTGTGTCCTAAATTCCCCGAGCCCGTCCGTGTGGGTTGAATTCTGGTCTCTCTGTCCTGTTCCTCTGGTCCCTGTGCCCGTTTTGAGCCAGTTCCACACTGTTTTGGTGACTGTAGCTTCTCAGCAGAGTGTGACGTCAGGGAGGGAGTTGCCTCCAGCCCGTTCTCTTTTTTCAGGGTTTCTTTGGCTATTTGGGGTCCTTTGTGGTTCCCCACAGATATTAGGAGGATTTGCTCTGTTTTGGGGGAAAATACCATGGAATTGTGGGAGGGATTGCATTCACTGTGTCCACTGCTTTGGGTAGCATGGATGTTTTAACACTATTAATTGTTCCATTCCGTGAGAACAGGCTATCTTTCCGTTTATTGGTGTGTTTTTCAGTGTCTTCATCAATGTCTTAAAGTTTTCAGTGTGCAGGTCTTTCACCTCCTTGGTTGACTTTATTCCCAGGTATTTTGTTCTTTTTGATGCAGTTGTAAATAGGGTTGCTTTCTTTCTCTTTCTGATGGTTCATTATTAGTGTTGAGAAATGCAACTGATTTCTGTGTATTGACTTTGCAACTTTACTGAATTTATTTATTAGTTCTAATAGTTGTTTTGTGGAATGAAGTGGAAAATTGGAATTCAAACATCCCACTGTTTCTACCATATCCAGGTCGTCCACAACACGGAGGACAGCGGCTCCTAGTATAACCTTCCCACAGTGCCTCTCCATGACATGTGGACTTTGGGTGAAGTGGATCTGGGTAAGGCTTGGCTTCTATTTGGAAGTTTGATGTTTTCTCTGCTTTTCTGGCATGCTGTTGACATACATGATGTTTTGAAAAGTAATTGACTCTCCAGTAATTTCAAACATACAACTTTACATACATAAAAACAAGTCTTGTACCTTGCTTAAATATACTCCTAAATATTGATGTTGACATTATTAAAAATGGAATTGTTCTCATAAATTCTTCTTCAGATTATTTTTTGCCAGCGTATGCATATAAGATAGATTTTCATGAATTGATATTTTGTTCTGTAACTTTGATTAATTAGTTGAGTAGCTCAAATAATTTCTTTGCTGATTATAGGTAGTTTTATATATAAGATGATGTGACCTATGTTCTGTGAAGAGACAGGGTTTTAATTTTTCCATTCACCCATGGATGCCTTTTCTTTCTTTCCTCAAGATTCTGGGTAGAACTTCCAGTACACTATTGAGTAATGGTGATGAAGGCCAGCTTCCTGGCCTTGTTCCTGATTTCAGGAGTAAATCTTTCAGTCTTTAACATTGAGCATGATGTTTGCTGTGGCTTTTGGTACTACTCTTTTCCATATTGAACAAATTTCCTTTTATGCCTGCTTTCTTGAGTGTTTTTCATGAAATAACACTGGATTTTCATTGTAGATGTTTTGCATTAATTGATAGGATTGTGTGTTTTTCCTTCACACCATTATTGTGGTTGAATACATTGCTTACTTTTAATATGTTGAGCAACCTGAAATTTCTGGTGTAGAGATACTTGCTTATGGCATTATCCATTTAAAGTTCTGTTGGTTTCATGTTGCTATTATTTTGTGATAGATTTTTACATTCATATTTATAAGTTATACTGGGGTACTTTTCTTGTTGTTTTCCTTTCTTTTTAAAATCTTTTTTAAAATAGTGGTTTTATTTCATTTTAATTATTTATTTATTTTGGCCCCATCCCATGGCTTGTGGGATCTTAGTTCCCCAGTCAGGGATCGAACCCGAGCCCTTGGCAGTGAAAGCACAGAGTCCTAACCACTGGGCCACCAGAGAATTCCCCAGTTTTCTTTTCCAAGATGTATCTGTATAATCTGACTAGACTTGGCTTGGTGTAAGTGGTTTGGAGGGTTAGCATCAGGGCTGGGGCTGGTGTGAGGGTTGGGGCTGTGGATGGTGTATGGTTGCTGTTATGGTTTAAGTTTTATGGTTAATGAGTTATTTATGGGTATGGTCAATGAATCTATTTTATGGTTTGGTTATGGTTATGGTTTTGCTTATTGGTTAAGGTTTATGGTTTTGGTCTCAGGGTGTTAGGGTTCTGTGTTAGAGTGGGTGTTAGGGTTCTGTGTTAGAGTGGGTGTTAGGGTATGGGTTAGAATTGGGGTACAGGTAGGCTACGGGTAGAGCATGGGTTAGGGTAAGGTACAGGTTTAGGGTACGGGTTAGGCTAAGGTTAGGTCAGGGCTTAGGGTCAGGATCAGAGTTGAGGGTTAGGGTCCATGTCAGGATTAGCGTCAAGGTTGAGCGAGGCCATTGTTTTCTGCTCCTCCAGTGCTGGATTCTCATTGATAGCTGAATGAAATGTCTGCTCTGGTCACCCAGTGTTTCAAATTGAGCTCAGCCTTAGTCAAGGGTTCTTAGGGCCTCAGAGGTCATGCAGGGTTTCCCTCCACCCTCCCTCCTGGGAAGGGTGATGCAGGCCCCACTCTGTCTGGGCAGCCCCAGGTCCAGCATGGCCCTGACATGCAGGATACTAAGTAGACGTGATGTAAGACTTGGTGCATCAGTCTGCCAGCCCCCAGGTGCTGCCTTTTTTTTTTCCTTAATTAATTAATTTTTGGCTGTGTTGGGTCTGCATTGCTGCACGGAGGCTTTCTCTAGTTGCGGCGAGTGGGGGCTTCTCATTGCGGTGGCTTCTCTTGTTGCAGAGTACAGGCTCTAAGCGCGTGGGCTTCAGCAGTTGTGGCTCGCGGGTTCTAGAGCGCAGGCTCAGTAGTTGTGGTGCACGGGCTTAGTTGCTCCACAGCATGTGGGATCTTCCCGGACCAGGGCTCGAACCCGTGTCCCCTGCATTAGCAGGCAGATTCTCAACCACTGCGCCACCAGGGAAGCCCCTTGAATAGTTTTGTATTTAAAATTTGTCTGTGGGGACAATGCAGGGGACACGGCCCCGAGCCCTGGTCCGGGAAGATCCCACATGCCACAGAGCAACCAAACCTGCGCGGCACAGCTACTGAAGCCTGCGCGCCTAGAGCCCGTGCTCCGCAACATGAGAAGCCACGGCAATGAGGAGCCCGTGCACCACAAAGAAGAGTAGCCCCGCTGGACGCAACTAGAGAAAGCCCATATGCAGCAACGAAGACCCAACGCAGCCAAAAATGAATTAGAAACTAAAATAAAATTTGCCTCTGAATAACTTTGAGTGAATTTGGTATAAGTTGTAAAGTCTGCATCTACATTCACTTCATTCCAAATGGTTTCCAATTACTTGTTCCTTAACTACTTTTAGAAAACTTTTGGGATAGAGACTCCATTTTAGTTTGAATTTCCAGTTTCATGGATGCAGCAGTCCTGTCAGTAGGGCACGCTGCCTCCAGGGACCTGTGAGGGAGGCGCGGCCTGCACTTCCTGCACTGACCACAGGGTGGCGCCGAGTTCGCCTCTCTGACCCACAGCGCATGCTCGTTCCCTGCCAACTGGATTGTGAGGGCAGCTGAGAGGAGTTGAGCTTCGTCAGGCGCGGGGGCGGGGGCCTTCGGGTAGGACGCCCGGCTCAGCGTCTCTGCTGAGAGGAGCTCGGTCTCCCGTCTCCTTAGGACTCGCTCGCTGGGGTTTCGGCTTCAGGACAAAGTGGGGCTGCGTCCACGCTGACTAGGGAACTAGGTTTCCTGAGGACCCAGGTGATGCCTGAGGCAAAGGTGAAGAGACGGTGAGGAAAAGTGGGGAGAAGCTTCCTGTGGGCGACTGACCGTTGAGGGGGTCCGTCTTCGTGTGAGCGAGGGAGGGCTTGGCGTGGGAAGCTGGGTGTTTGGTCAGGTTTGTGTGCAGGGTAGCCAGCGTGAGTTATGGGGCGTCCAGTTTTCCCAGCACCATTTATCGTGGGGAGTGTCGTGCTCCTTGGTGTGTCCTTGGTCCCTGTGTCCTAAATTCACCGAGCCCGTCCGTGTGGGTTGAATTCTGCTCTCTCTGTCCTGTTCCTCTGGTCCCTGTGCCCGTTTTGAGCCAGTTCCACACTGTTTTGGTGACTGTAGCTTCTCAGCAGAGTGGACGTCAGGGAGGGAGTTGCCTCCAGCCCGTTCTCTTTTTTCAGGGTTTCTTTGGCTATTTGGGGTCCTTTGTGGTTCCCCACAGATATTAGGAGGATTTGCTCTGTTTTGGGGGAAAATACCATGGAATTTTGGGAGGGATTGCATTCACTGTGTCCACTGCTTTGGGTAGCATGGATGTTTTAACACTATTAATTGTTCCATTCCGTGAGAACAGGCTATCTTTCCGTTTATTGGTGTGTTTTTCAGTGTCTTCATCAATGTCTTAAAGTTTTCAGTGTGCAGGTCTTTCACCTCCTTGGTTGACTTTATTCCCAGGTATTTTGTTCTTTTTGATGCAGTTGTAAATAGGGTTGCTTTCTTTCTCTTTCTGATGGTTCATTATTAGTGTTGAGAAATGCAACTGATTTCTGTGTATTGACTTTGCAACTTTACTGAATTTATTTATTAGTTCTAATAGTTGTTTTGTGGAATGAAGTGGAAAATTGGAATTCAAACATCCCACTGTTTCTACCATATCCAGGTCGTCCACAACACGGAGGACAGCGGCTCCTAGTATAACCTTCCCACAGTGCCTCTCCATGACATGTGGACTTTGGGTGAAGTGGATCTGGGTAAGGCTTGGCTTCTATATGGAAGTTTGATGTTTTCTCTGCTTTTCTGGCATGCTGTTGACATACATGATGTTTTGAAAAGTAATTGACTCTCCAGTAATTTCAAACATACAACTTTACATACATAAAAACAAGTCTTGTACCTTGCTTAAATATACTCCTAAATATTGATGTTGACATTATTAAAAATGGAATTGTTCTCATAAATTCTTCTTCAGATTATTTTTTGCCAGCGTATGCATATAAGATAGATTTTCATGAATTGATATTTTGTTCTGTAACTTTGATTAATTAGTTGAGTAGCTCAAATAATTTCTTTGCTGATTATAGGTAGTTTTATATATAAGATGATGTGACCTATGTTCTGTGAAGAGACAGGGTTTTAATTTTTCCATTCACCCATGGATGCCTTTTCTTTCTTTCCTCAAGATTCTGGGTAGAACTTCCAGTACACTATTGAGTAATGGTGATGAAGGCCAGCTTCCTGGCCTTGTTCCTGATTTCAGGAGTAAATCTTTCAGTCTTTAACATTGAGCATGATGTTTGCTGTGGCTTTTGGTACTACTCTTTTCCATATTGAACAAATTTCCTTTTATGCCTGCTTTCTTGAGTGTTTTTCATGAAATAACACTGGATTTTCATTGTAGATGTTTTGCATTAATTGATAGGATTGTGTGTTTTTCCTTCACACCATTATTGTGGTTGAATACATTGCTTACTTTTAATATGTTGAGCAACCTGAAATTTCTGGTGTAGAGATACTTGCTTATGGCATTATCCATTTAAAGTTCTGTTGGTTTCATGTTGCTATTATTTTGTGATAGATTTTTACATTCATATTTATAAGTTATACTGGGGTACTTTTCTTGTTGTTTTCCTTTCTTTTTAAAATCTTTTTTAAAATAGTGGTTTTATTTCATTTTAATTATTTATTTATTTTGGCCCCATCCCATGGCTTGTGGGATCTTAGTTCCCCAGTCAGGGATCGAACCCGAGCCCTTGGCAGTGAAAGCACAGAGTCCTAACCACTGGGCCACCAGAGAATTCCCCAGTTTTCTTTTCCAAGATGTATCTGTATAATCTGACTAGACTTGGCTTGGTGTAAGTGGTTTGGAGGGTTAGCATCAGGGCTGGGGCTGGTGTGAGGGTTGGGGCTGTGGATGGTGTATGGTTGCTGTTATGGTTTAAGTTTTATGGTTAATGAGTTATTTATGGGTATGGTCAATGAATCTATTTTATGGTTTGGTTATGGTTATGGTTTTGCTTATTGGTTAAGGTTTATGGTTTTGGTCTCAGGGTGTTAGGGTTCTGTGTTAGAGTGGGTGTTAGGGTTCTGTGTTAGAGTGGGTGTTAGGGTATGGGTTAGAATTGGGGTACAGGTAGGCTACGGGTAGAGCATGGGTTAGGGTAAGGTACAGGTTTAGGGTACGGGTTAGGCTAAGGTTAGGTCAGGGCTTAGGGTCAGGATCAGAGTTGAGGGTTAGGGTCCATGTCAGGATTAGCGTCAAGGTTGAGCGAGGCCATTGTTTTCTGCTCCTCCAGTGCTGGATTCTCATTGATAGCTGAATGAAATGTCTGCTCTGGTCACCCAGTGTTTCAAATTGAGCTCAGCCTTAGTCAAGGGTTCTTAGGGCCTCAGAGGTCATGCAGGGTTTCCCTCCACCCTCCCTCCTGGGAAGGGTGATGCAGGCCCCACTCTGTCTGGGCAGCCCCAGGTCCAGCATGGCCCTGACATGCAGGATACTAAGTAGACGTGATGTAAGACTTGGTGCATCAGTCTGCCAGCCCCCAGGTGCTGCCTTTTTTTTTTCCTTAATTAATTAATTTTTGGCTGTGTTGGGTCTGCATTGCTGCACGGAGGCTTTCTCTAGTTGCGGCGAGTGGGGGCTTCTCATTGCGGTGGCTTCTCTTGTTGCAGAGTACAGGCTCTAAGCGCGTGGGCTTCAGCAGTTGTGGCTCGCGGGTTCTAGAGCGCAGGCTCAGTAGTTGTGGTGCACGGGCTTAGTTGCTCCACAGCATGTGGGATCTTCCCGGACCAGGGCTCGAACCCGTGTCCCCTGCATTAGCAGGCAGATTCTCAACCACTGCGCCACCAGGGAAGCCCCTTGAATAGTTTTGTATTTAAAATTTGTCTGTGGGGACAATGCAGGGGACACGGCCCCGAGCCCTGGTCCGGGAAGATCCCACATGCCACAGAGCAACCAAACCTGCGCGGCACAGCTACTGAAGCCTGCGCGCCTAGAGCCCGTGCTCCGCAACATGAGAAGCCACGGCAATGAGGAGCCCGTGCACCACAAAGAAGAGTAGCCCCGCTGGACGCAACTAGAGAAAGCCCATATGCAGCAACGAAGACCCAACGCAGCCAAAAATGAATTAGAAACTAAAATAAAATTTGCCTCTGAATAACTTTGAGTGAATTTGGTATAAGTTGTAAAGTCTGCATCTACATTCACTTCATTCCAAATGGTTTCCAATTACTTGTTCCTTAACTACTTTTAGAAAACTTTTGGGATAGAGACTCCATTTTAGTTTGAATTTCCAGTTTCATGGATGCAGCAGTCCTGTCAGTAGGGCACGCTGCCTCCAGGGACCTGTGAGGGAGGCGCGGCCTGCACTTCCTGCACTGACCACAGGGTGGCGCCGAGTTCGCCTCTCTGACCCACAGCGCATGCTCGTTCCCTGCCAACTGGATTGTGAGGGCAGCTGAGAGGAGTTGAGCTTCGTCAGGCGCGGGGGCGGGGGCCTTCGGGTAGGACGCCCGGCTCAGCGTCTCTGCTGAGAGGAGCTCGGTCTCCCGTCTCCTTAGGACTCGCTCGCTGGGGTTTCGGCTTCAGGACAAAGTGGGGCTGCGTCCACGCTGACTAGGGAACTAGGTTTCCTGAGGACCCAGGTGATGCCTGAGGAAAAGGTGAAGAGACGGTGAGGAAAAGTGGGGAGAAGCTTCCTGTGGGCGACTGACCGTTGAGGGGGTCCGTCTTCGTGTGAGCGAGGGAGGGCTTGGCGTGGGAAGCTGGGTGTTTGGTCAGGTTTGTGTGCAGGGTAGCCAGCGTGAGTTATGGGGCGTCCAGTTTTCCCAGCACCATTTATCGTGGGGAGTGTCGTGCTCCTTGGTGTGTCCTTGGTCCCTGTGTCCTAAATTCACCGAGCCCGTCCGTGTGGGTTGAATTCTGCTCTCTCTGTCCTGTTCCTCTGGTCCCTGTGCCCGTTTTGAGCCAGTTCCACACTGTTTTGGTGACTGTAGCTTCTCAGCAGAGTGGACGTCAGGGAGGGAGTTGCCTCCAGCCCGTTCTCTTTTTTCAGGGTTTCTTTGGCTATTTGGGGTCCTTTGTGGTTCCCCACAGATATTAGGAGGATTTGCTCTGTTTTGGGGGAAAATACCATGGAATTTTGGGAGGGATTGCATTCACTGTGTCCACTGCTTTGGGTAGCATGGATGTTTTAACACTATTAATTGTTCCATTCCGTGAGAACAGGCTATCTTTCCGTTTATTGGTGTGTTTTTCAGTGTCTTCATCAATGTCTTAAAGTTTTCAGTGTGCAGGTCTTTCACCTCCTTGGTTGACTTTATTCCCAGGTATTTTGTTCTTTTTGATGCAGTTGTAAATAGGGTTGCTTTCTTTCTCTTTCTGATGGTTCATTATTAGTGTTGAGAAATGCAACTGATTTCTGTGTATTGACTTTGCAACTTTACTGAATTTATTTATTAGTTCTAATAGTTGTTTTGTGGAATGAAGTGGAAAATTGGAATTCAAACATCCCACTGTTTCTACCATATCCAGGTCGTCCACAACACGGAGGACAGCGGCTCCTAGTATAACCTTCCCACAGTGCCTCTCCATGACATGTGGACTTTGGGTGAAGTGGATCTGGGTAAGGCTTGGCTTCTATATGGAAGTTTGATGTTTTCTCTGCTTTTCTGGCATGCTGTTGACATACATGATGTTTTGAAAAGTAATTGACTCTCCAGTAATTTCAAACATACAACTTTACATACATAAAAACAAGTCTTGTACCTTGCTTAAATATACTCCTAAATATTGATGTTGACATTATTAAAAATGGAATTGTTCTCATAAATTCTTCTTCAGATTATTTTTTGCCAGCGTATGCATATAAGATAGATTTTCATGAATTGATATTTTGTTCTGTAACTTTGATTAATTAGTTGAGTAGCTCAAATAATTTCTTTGCTGATTATAGGTAGTTTTATATATAAGATGATGTGACCTATGTTCTGTGAAGAGACAGGGTTTTAATTTTTCCATTCACCCATGGATGCCTTTTCTTTCTTTCCTCAAGATTCTGGGTAGAACTTCCAGTACACTATTGAGTAATGGTGATGAAGGCCAGCTTCCTGGCCTTGTTCCTGATTTCAGGAGTAAATCTTTCAGTCTTTAACATTGAGCATGATGTTTGCTGTGGCTTTTGGTACTACTCTTTTCCATATTGAACAAATTTCCTTTTATGCCTGCTTTCTTGAGTGTTTTTCATGAAATAACACTGGATTTTCATTGTAGATGTTTTGCATTAATTGATAGGATTGTGTGTTTTTCCTTCACACCATTATTGTGGTTGAATACATTGCTTACTTTTAATATGTTGAGCAACCTGAAATTTCTGGTGTAGAGATACTTGCTTATGGCATTATCCATTTAAAGTTCTGTTGGTTTCATGTTGCTATTATTTTGTGATAGATTTTTACATTCATATTTATAAGTTATACTGGGGTACTTTTCTTGTTGTTTTCCTTTCTTTTTAAAATCTTTTTTAAAATAGTGGTTTTATTTCATTTTAATTATTTATTTATTTTGGCCCCATCCCATGGCTTGTGGGATCTTAGTTCCCCAGTCAGGGATCGAACCCGAGCCCTTGGCAGTGAAAGCACAGAGTCCTAACCACTGGGCCACCAGAGAATTCCCCAGTTTTCTTTTCCAAGATGTATCTGTATAATCTGACTAGACTTGGCTTGGTGTAAGTGGTTTGGAGGGTTAGCATCAGGGCTGGGGCTGGTGTGAGGGTTGGGGCTGTGGATGGTGTATGGTTGCTGTTATGGTTTAAGTTTTATGGTTAATGAGTTATTTATGGGTATGGTCAATGAATCTATTTTATGGTTTGGTTATGGTTATGGTTTTGCTTATTGGTTAAGGTTTATGGTTTTGGTCTCAGGGTGTTAGGGTTCTGTGTTAGAGTGGGTGTTAGGGTTCTGTGTTAGAGTGGGTGTTAGGGTATGGGTTAGAATTGGGGTACAGGTAGGCTACGGGTAGAGCATGGGTTAGGGTAAGGTACAGGTTTAGGGTACGGGTTAGGCTAAGGTTAGGTCAGGGCTTAGGGTCAGGATCAGAGTTGAGGGTTAGGGTCCATGTCAGGATTAGCGTCAAGGTTGAGCGAGGCCATTGTTTTCTGCTCCTCCAGTGCTGGATTCTCATTGATAGCTGAATGAAATGTCTGCTCTGGTCACCCAGTGTTTCAAATTGAGCTCAGCCTTAGTCAAGGGTTCTTAGGGCCTCAGAGGTCATGCAGGGTTTCCCTCCACCCTCCCTCCTGGGAAGGGTGATGCAGGCCCCACTCTGTCTGGGCAGCCCCAGGTCCAGCATGGCCCTGACATGCAGGATACTAAGTAGACGTGATGTAAGACTTGGTGCATCAGTCTGCCAGCCCCCAGGTGCTGCCTTTTTTTTTTCCTTAATTAATTAATTTTTGGCTGTGTTGGGTCTGCATTGCTGCACGGAGGCTTTCTCTAGTTGCGGCGAGTGGGGGCTTCTCATTGCGGTGGCTTCTCTTGTTGCAGAGTACAGGCTCTAAGCGCGTGGGCTTCAGCAGTTGTGGCTCGCGGGTTCTAGAGCGCAGGCTCAGTAGTTGTGGTGCACGGGCTTAGTTGCTCCACAGCATGTGGGATCTTCCCGGACCAGGGCTCGAACCCGTGTCCCCTGCATTAGCAGGCAGATTCTCAACCACTGCGCCACCAGGGAAGCCCCTTGAATAGTTTTGTATTTAAAATTTGTCTGTGGGGACAATGCAGGGGACACGGCCCCGAGCCCTGGTCCGGGAAGATCCCACATGCCACAGAGCAACCAAACCTGCGCGGCACAGCTACTGAAGCCTGCGCGCCTAGAGCCCGTGCTCCGCAACATGAGAAGCCACGGCAATGAGGAGCCCGTGCACCACAAAGAAGAGTAGCCCCGCTGGACGCAACTAGAGAAAGCCCATATGCAGCAACGAAGACCCAACGCAGCCAAAAATGAATTAGAAACTAAAATAAAATTTGCCTCTGAATAACTTTGAGTGAATTTGGTATAAGTTGTAAAGTCTGCATCTACATTCACTTCATTCCAAATGGTTTCCAATTACTTGTTCCTTAACTACTTTTAGAAAACTTTTGGGATAGAGACTCCATTTTAGTTTGAATTTCCAGTTTCATGGATGCAGCAGTCCTGTCAGTAGGGCACGCTGCCTCCAGGGACCTGTGAGGGAGGCGCGGCCTGCACTTCCCTGCACTGACCACAGGGTGGCGCCGAGTTCGCCTCTCTGACCCACAGCGCATGCTCGTTCCCTGCCAACTGGATTGTGAGGGCAGCTGAGAGGAGTTGAGCTTCGTCAGGCGCGGGGGCGGGGGCCTTCGGGTAGGACGCCCGGCTCAGCGTCTCTGCTGAGAGGAGCTCGGTCTCCCGTCTCCTTAGGACTCGCTCGCTGGGGTTTCGGCTTCAGGACAAAGTGGGGCTGCGTCCACGCTGACTAGGGAACTAGGTTTCCTGAGGACCCAGGTGATGCCTGAGGAAAAGGTGAAGAGACGGTGAGGAAAAGTGGGGAGAAGCTTCCTGTGGGCGACTGACCGTTGAGGGGGTCCGTCTTCGTGTGAGCGAGGGAGGGCTTGGCGTGGGAAGCTGGGTGTTTGGTCAGGTTTGTGTGCAGGGTAGCCAGCGTGAGTTATGGGGCGTCCAGTTTTCCCAGCACCATTTATCGTGGGGAGTGTCGTGCTCCTTGGTGTGTCCTTGGTCCCTGTGTCCTAAATTCCCCGAGCCCGTCCGTGTGGGTTGAATTCTGGTCTCTCTGTCCTGTTCCTCTGGTCCCTGTGCCCGTTTTGAGCCAGTTCCACACTGTTTTGGTGACTGTAGCTTCTCAGCAGAGTGTGACGTCAGGGAGGGAGTTGCCTCCAGCCCGTTCTCTTTTTTCAGGGTTTCTTTGGCTATTTGGGGTCCTTTGTGGTTCCCCACAGATATTAGGAGGATTTGCTCTGTTTTGGGGGAAAATACCATGGAATTTTGGGAGGGATTGCATTCACTGTGTCCACTGCTTTGGGTAGCATGGATGTTTTAACACTATTAATTGTTCCATTCCGTGAGAACAGGCTATCTTTCCGTTTATTGGTGTGTTTTTCAGTGTCTTCATCAATGTCTTAAAGTTTTCAGTGTGCAGGTCTTTCACCTCCTTGGTTGACTTTATTCCCAGGTATTTTGTTCTTTTTGATGCAGTTGTAAATAGGGTTGCTTTCTTTCTCTTTCTGATGGTTCATTATTAGTGTTGAGAAATGCAACTGATTTCTGTGTATTGACTTTGCAACTTTACTGAATTTATTTATTAGTTCTAATAGTTGTTTTGTGGAATGAAGTGGAAAATTGGAATTCAAACATCCCACTGTTTCTACCATATCCAGGTCGTCCACAACACGGAGGACAGCGGCTCCTAGTATAACCTTCCCACAGTGCCTCTCCATGACATGTGGACTTTGGGTGAAGTGGATCTGGGTAAGGCTTGGCTTCTATATGGAAGTTTGATGTTTTCTCTGCTTTTCTGGCATGCTGTTGACATACATGATGTTTTGAAAAGTAATTGACTCTCCAGTAATTTCAAACATACAACTTTACATACATAAAAACAAGTCTTGTACCTTGCTTAAATATACTCCTAAATATTGATGTTGACATTATTAAAAATGGAATTGTTCTCATAAATTCTTCTTCAGATTATTTTTTGCCAGCGTATGCATATAAGATAGATTTTCATGAATTGATATTTTGTTCTGTAACTTTGATTAATTAGTTGAGTAGCTCAAATAATTTCTTTGCTGATTATAGGTAGTTTTATATATAAGATGATGTGACCTATGTTCTGTGAAGAGACAGGGTTTTAATTTTTCCATTCACCCATGGATGCCTTTTCTTTCTTTCCTCAAGATTCTGGGTAGAACTTCCAGTACACTATTGAGTAATGGTGATGAAGGCCAGCTTCCTGGCCTTGTTCCTGATTTCAGGAGTAAATCTTTCAGTCTTTAACATTGAGCATGATGTTTGCTGTGGCTTTTGGTACTACTCTTTTCCATATTGAACAAATTTCCTTTTATGCCTGCTTTCTTGAGTGTTTTTCATGAAATAACACTGGATTTTCATTGTAGATGTTTTGCATTAATTGATAGGATTGTGTGTTTTTCCTTCACACCATTATTGTGGTTGAATACATTGCTTACTTTTAATATGTTGAGCAACCTGAAATTTCTGGTGTAGAGATACTTGCTTATGGCATTATCCATTTAAAGTTCTGTTGGTTTCATGTTGCTATTATTTTGTGATAGATTTTTACATTCATATTTATAAGTTATACTGGGGTACTTTTCTTGTTGTTTTCCTTTCTTTTTAAAATCTTTTTTAAAATAGTGGTTTTATTTCATTTTAATTATTTATTTATTTTGGCCCCATCCCATGGCTTGTGGGATCTTAGTTCCCCAGTCAGGGATCGAACCCGAGCCCTTGGCAGTGAAAGCACAGAGTCCTAACCACTGGGCCACCAGAGAATTCCCCAGTTTTCTTTTCCAAGATGTATCTGTATAATCTGACTAGACTTGGCTTGGTGTAAGTGGTTTGGAGGGTTAGCATCAGGGCTGGGGCTGGTGTGAGGGTTGGGGCTGTGGATGGTTTATGGTTGCTGTTATGGTTTAAGTTTTATGGTTAATGAGTTATTTATGGGTATGGTCAATGAATCTATTTTATGGTTTGCTTATGGTTATGGTTTTGCTTATTGGTTAAGGTTTATGGTTTTGGTCTCAGGGTGTTAGGGTTCTGTGTTAGAGTGGGTGTTAGGGTTCTGTGTTAGAGTGGGTGTTAGGGTATGGGTTAGAATTGGGGTACAGGTAGAATACGGGTAGAGCATGGGTTAGGGTAAGGTACAGGTTTAGGGTACGGGTTAGGCTAAGGTTAGGTCAGGGCTTAGGGTCAGGATCAGAGTTGAGGGTTAGGGTCCATGTCTGGATTAGCGTCAAGGTTGAGCGAGGCCATTGTTTTCTGCTCCTCCAGTGCTGGATTCTCATTGATAGCTGAATGAAATGTCTGCTCTGGTCACCCAGTGTTTCAAATTGAGCTCAGCCTTAGTCAAGGGTTCTTAGGGCCTCAGAGGTCATGCAGGGTTTCCCTCCACCCTCCCTCCTGGGAAGGGTGATGCAGGCCCCACTCTGTCTGGGCAGCCCCAGGTCCAGCATGGCCCTGACATGCAGGATACTAAGTAGACGTGATGTAAGACTTGGTGCATCAGTCTGCCAGCCCCCAGGTGCTGCCTTTTTTTTTTCCTTAATTAATTAATTTTTGGCTGTGTTGGGTCTGCATTGCTGCACGGAGGCTTTCTCTAGTTGCGGCGAGTGGGGGCTTCTCATTGCGGTGGCTTCTCTTGTTGCAGAGTACAGGCTCTAAGCGCGTGGGCTTCAGCAGTTGTGGCTCGCGGGTTCTAGAGCGCAGGCTCAGTAGTTGTGGTGCACGGGCTTAGTTGCTCCACAGCATGTGGGATCTTCCCGGACCAGGGCTCGAACCCGTGTCCCCTGCATTAGCAGGCAGATTCTCAACCACTGCGCCACCAGGGAAGCCCCTTGAATAGTTTTGTATTTAAAATTTGTCTGTGGGGACAATGCAGGGGACACGGCCCCGAGCCCTGGTCCGGGAAGATCCCACATGCCACAGAGCAACCAAACCTGCGCGGCACAGCTACTGAAGCCTGCGCGCCTAGAGCCCGTGCTCCGCAACATGAGAAGCCACGGCAATGAGGAGCCCGTGCACCACAAAGAAGAGTAGCCCCGCTGGACGCAACTAGAGAAAGCCCATATGCAGCAACGAAGACCCAACGCAGCCAAAAATGAATTAGAAACTAAAATAAAATTTGCCTCTGAATAACTTTGAGTGAATTTGGTATAAGTTGTAAAGTCTGCATCTACATTCACTTCATTCCAAATGGTTTCCAATTACTTGTTCCTTAACTACTTTTAGAAAACTTTTGGGATAGAGACTCCATTTTAGTTTGAATTTCCAGTTTCATGGATGCAGCAGTCCTGTCAGTAGGGCACGCTGCCTCCAGGGACCTGTGAGGGAGGCGCGGCCTGCACTTCCTGCACTGACCACAGGGTGGCGCCGAGTTCGCCTCTCTGACCCACAGCGCATGCTCGTTCCCTGCCAACTGGATTGTGAGGGCAGCTGAGAGGAGTTGAGCTTCGTCAGGCGCGGGGGCGGGGGCCTTCGGGTAGGACGCCCGGCTCAGCGTCTCTGCTGAGAGGAGCTCGGTCTCCCGTCTCCTTAGGACTCGCTCGCTGGGGTTTCGGCTTCAGGACAAAGTGGGGCTGCGTCCACGCTGACTAGGGAACTAGGTTTCCTGAGGACCCAGGTGATGCCTGAGGAAAAGGTGAAGAGACGGTGAGGAAAAGTGGGGAGAAGCTTCCTGTGGGCGACTGACCGTTGAGGGGGTCCGTCTTTGTGTGAGCGAGGGAGGGCTTGGCGTGGGAAGCTGGGTGTTTGGTCAGGTTTGTGTGCAGGGTAGCCAGCGTGAGTTATGGGGCGTCCAGTTTTCCCAGCACCATTTATCGTGGGGAGTGTCGTGCTCCTTGGTGTGTCCTTGGTCCCTGTGTCCTAAATTCACCGAGCCCATCCGTGTGGGTTGAATTCTGCTCTCTCTGTCCTGTTCCTCTGGTCCCTGTGCCCGTTTTGAGCCAGTTCCACACTGTTTTGGTGACTGTAGCTTCTCAGCAGAGTGGACGTCAGGGAGGGAGTTGCCTCCAGCCCGTTCTCTTTTTTCAGGGTTTCTTTGGCTATTTGGGGTCCTTTGTGGTTCCCCACAGATATTAGGAGGATTTGCTCTGTTTTGGGGGAAAATACCATGGAATTTTGGGAGGGATTGCATTCACTGTGTCCACTGCTTTGGGTAGCATGGATGTTTTAACACTATTAATTGTTCCATTCCGTGAGAACAGGCTATCTTTCCGTTTATTGGTGTGTTTTTCAGTGTCTTCATCAATGTCTTAAAGTTTTCAGTGTGCAGGTCTTTCACCTCCTTGGTTGACTTTATTCCCAGGTATTTTGTTCTTTTTGATGCAGTTGTAAATAGGGTTGCTTTCTTTCTCTTTCTGATGGTTCATTATTAGTGTTGAGAAATGCAACTGATTTCTGTGTATTGACTTTGCAACTTTACTGAATTTATTTATTAGTTCTAATAGTTGTTTTGTGGAATGAAGTGGAAAATTGGAATTCAAACATCCCACTGTTTCTACCATATCCAGGTCGTCCACAACACGGAGGACAGCGGCTCCTAGTATAACCTTCCCACAGTGCCTCTCCATGACATGTGGACTTTGGGTGAAGTGGATCTGGGTAAGGCTTGGCTTCTATATGGAAGTTTGATGTTTTCTCTGCTTTTCTGGCATGCTGTTGACATACATGATGTTTTGAAAAGTAATTGACTCTCCAGTAATTTCAAACATACAACTTTACATACATAAAAACAAGTCTTGTACCTTGCTTAAATATACTCCTAAATATTGATGTTGACATTATTAAAAATGGAATTGTTCTCATAAATTCTTCTTCAGATTATTTTTTGCCAGCGTATGCATATAAGATAGATTTTCATGAATTGATATTTTGTTCTGTAACTTTGATTAATTAGTTGAGTAGCTCAAATAATTTCTTTGCTGATTATAGGTAGTTTTATATATAAGATGATGTGACCTATGTTCTGTGAAGAGACAGGGTTTTAATTTTTCCATTCACCCATGGATGCCTTTTCTTTCTTTCCTCAAGATTCTGGGTAGAACTTCCAGTACACTATTGAGTAATGGTGATGAAGGCCAGCTTCCTGGCCTTGTTCCTGATTTCAGGAGTAAATCTTTCAGTCTTTAACATTGAGCATGATGTTTGCTGTGGCTTTTGGTACTACTCTTTTCCATATTGAACAAATTTCCTTTTATGCCTGCTTTCTTGAGTGTTTTTCATGAAATAACACTGGATTTTCATTGTAGATGTTTTGCATTAATTGATAGGATTGTGTGTTTTTCCTTCACACCATTATTGTGGTTGAATACATTGCTTACTTTTAATATGTTGAGCAACCTGAAATTTCTGGTGTAGAGATACTTGCTTATGGCATTATCCATTTAAAGTTCTGTTGGTTTCATGTTGCTATTATTTTGTGATAGATTTTTACATTCATATTTATAAGTTATACTGGGGTACTTTTCTTGTTGTTTTCCTTTCTTTTTAAAATCTTTTTTAAAATAGTGGTTTTATTTCATTTTAATTATTTATTTATTTTGGCCCCATCCCATGGCTTGTGGGATCTTAGTTCCCCAGTCAGGGATCGAACCCGAGCCCTTGGCAGTGAAAGCACAGAGTCCTAACCACTGGGCCACCAGAGAATTCCCCAGTTTTCTTTTCCAAGATGTATCTGTATAATCTGACTAGACTTGGCTTGGTGTAAGTGGTTTGGAGGGTTAGCATCAGGGCTGGGGCTGGTGTGAGGGTTGGGGCTGTGGATGGTGTATGGTTGCTGTTATGGTTTAAGTTTTATGGTTAATGAGTTATTTATGGGTATGGTCAATGAATCTATTTTATGGTTTGGTTATGGTTATGGTTTTGCTTATTGGTTAAGGTTTATGGTTTTGGTCTCAGGGTGGTAGGGTTCTGTGTTAGAGTGGGTGTTAGGGTTCTGTGTTAGAGTGGGTGTTAGGGTATGGGTTAGAATTGGGGTACAGGTAGGCTACGGGTAGAGCATGGGTTAGGGTAAGGTACAGGTTTAGGGTACGGGTTAGGCTAAGGTTAGGTCAGGGCTTAGGGTCAGGATCAGAGTTGAGGGTTAGGGTCCATGTCAGGATTAGCGTCAAGGTTGAGCGAGGCCATTGTTTTCTGCTCCTCCAGTGCTGGATTCTCATTGATAGCTGAATGAAATGTCTGCTCTGGTCACCCAGTGTTTCAAATTGAGCTCAGCCTTAGTCAAGGGTTCTTAGGGCCTCAGAGGTCATGCAGGGTTTCCCTCCACCCTCCCTCCTGGGAAGGGTGATGCAGGCCCCACTCTGTCTGGGCAGCCCCAGGTCCAGCATGGCCCTGACATGCAGGATACTAAGTAGACGTGATGTAAGACTTGGTGCATCAGTCTGCCAGCCCCCAGGTGCTGCCTTTTTTTTTTCCTTAATTAATTAATTTTTGGCTGTGTTGGGTCTGCATTGCTGCACGGAGGCTTTCTCTAGTTGCGGCGAGTGGGGGCTTCTCATTGCGGTGGCTTCTCTTGTTGCAGAGTACAGGCTCTAAGCGCGTGGGCTTCAGCAGTTGTGGCTCGCGGGTTCTAGAGCGCAGGCTCAGTAGTTGTGGTGCACGGGCTTAGTTGCTCCACAGCATGTGGGATCTTCCCGGACCAGGGCTCGAACCCGTGTCCCCTGCATTAGCAGGCAGATTCTCAACCACTGCGCCACCAGGGAAGCCCCTTGAATAGTTTTGTATTTAAAATTTGTCTGTGGGGACAATGCAGGGGACACGGCCCCGAGCCCTGGTCCGGGAAGATCCCACATGCCACAGAGCAACCAAACCTGCGCGGCACAGCTACTGAAGCCTGCGCGCCTAGAGCCCGTGCTCCGCAACATGAGAAGCCACGGCAATGAGGAGCCCGTGCACCACAAAGAAGAGTAGCCCCGCTGGACGCAACTAGAGAAAGCCCATATGCAGCAACGAAGACCCAACGCAGCCAAAAATGAATTAGAAACTAAAATAAAATTTGCCTCTGAATAACTTTGAGTGAATTTGGTATAAGTTGTAAAGTTTGCATCTACATTCACTTCATTCCAAATGGTTTCCAATTAATTGTTCCTTAACTACTTTTAGAAAACTTTTGGGATAGAGACTCCATTTTAGTTTGAATTTCCAGTTTCATGGATGCAGCAGTCCTGTCAGTAGGGCACGCTGCCTCCAGGGACCTGTGAGGGAGGCGCGGCCTGCACTTCCTGCACTGACCACAGGGTGGCGCCGAGTTCGCCTCTCTGCCCCACAGCGCATGCTCGTTCCCTGCGAACTGGATTGTGAGGGCAGCTGAGAGGAGTTGAGCCTCCTCAGGCGCGGGGGCGGGGGCCTTCGGGTAGGAGGCCCGGCTCAGCGTCTCTGCTGAGAGGAGCTCGGTCTCCCGTCTCCTCAGGACTCGCTGGGGTTTCGGCTTCAGGACAAAGTGGGGCTGCGTCCACGCTGACTAGGGAACTAGGTTTCCTGAGGACCCAGGTGATGCCTGAGGAAAAGGTGAAGAGACGGTGAGGAAAAGTGGGGAGAAGCTTCCTGTGGGCGACTGACCGTTGAGGGGGTCCGTCTTCGTGTGAGCGAGGGAGGGCTTGGCGTGGGAAGCTGGGTGTTTGGTCAGGTTTGTGTGCAGGGTAGCCAGCGTGAGTTATGGGGCGTCCAGTTTTCCCAGCACCATTTATCGTGGGGAGTGTCGTGCTCCTTGGTGTGTCCTTGGTCCCTGTGTCCTAAATTCCCCGAGCCCGTCCGTGTGGGTTGAATTCTGGTCTCTCTGTCCTGTTCCTCTGGTCCCTGTGCCCGTTTTGAGCCAGTTCCACACTGTTTTGGTGACTGTAGCTTCTCAGCAGAGTGTGACGTCAGGGAGGGAGTTGCCTCCAGCCCGTTCTCTTTTTTCAGGGTTTCTTTGGCTATTTGGGGTCCTTTGTGGTTCCCCACAGATATTAGGAGGATTTGCTCTGTTTTGGGGGAAAATACCATGGAATTTTGGGAGGGATTGCATTCACTGTGTCCACTGCTTTGGGTAGCATGGATGTTTTAACACTATTAATTGTTCCATTCCGTGAGAACAGGCTATCTTTCCGTTTATTGGTGTGTTTTTCAGTGTCTTCATCAATGTCTTAAAGTTTTCAGTGTGCAGGTCTTTCACCTCCTTGGTTGACTTTATTCCCAGGTATTTTGTTCTTTTTGATGCAGTTGTAAATAGGGTTGCTTTCTTTCTCTTTCTGATGGTTCATTATTAGTGTTGAGAAATGCAACTGATTTCTGTGTATTGACTTTGCAACTTTACTGAATTTATTTATTAGTTCTAATAGTTGTTTTGTGGAATGAAGTGGAAAATTGGAATTCAAACATCCCACTGTTTCTACCATATCCAGGTCGTCCACAACACGGAGGACAGCGGCTCCTAGTATAACCTTCCCACAGTGCCTCTCCATGACATGTGGACTTTGGGTGAAGTGGATCTGGGTAAGGCTTGGCTTCTATATGGAAGTTTGATGTTTTCTCTGCTTTTCTGGCATGCTGTTGACATACATGATGTTTTGAAAAGTAATTGACTCTCCAGTAATTTCAAACATACAACTTTACATACATAAAAACAAGTCTTGTACCTTGCTTAAATATACTCCTAAATATTGATGTTGACATTATTAAAAATGGAATTGTTCTCATAAATTCTTCTTCAGATTATTTTTTGCCAGCGTATGCATATAAGATAGATTTTCATGAATTGATATTTTGTTCTGTAACTTTGATTAATTAGTTGAGTAGCTCAAATAATTTCTTTGCTGATTATAGGTAGTTTTATATATAAGATGATGTGACCTATGTTCTGTGAAGAGACAGGGTTTTAATTTTTCCATTCACCCATGGATGCCTTTTCTTTCTTTCCTCAAGATTCTGGGTAGAACTTCCAGTACACTATTGAGTAATGGTGATGAAGGCCAGCTTCCTGGCCTTGTTCCTGATTTCAGGAGTAAATCTTTCAGTCTTTAACATTGAGCATGATGTTTGCTGTGGCTTTTGGTACTACTCTTTTCCATATTGAACAAATTTCCTTTTATGCCTGCTTTCTTGAGTGTTTTTCATGAAATAACACTGGATTTTCATTGTAGATGTTTTGCATTAATTGATAGGATTGTGTGTTTTTCCTTCACACCATTATTGTGGTTGAATACATTGCTTACTTTTAATATGTTGAGCAACCTGAAATTTCTGGTGTAGAGATACTTGCTTATGGCATTATCCATTTAAAGTTCTGTTGGTTTCATGTTGCTATTATTTTGTGATAGATTTTTACATTCATATTTATAAGTTATACTGGGGTACTTTTCTTGTTGTTTTCCTTTCTTTTTAAAATCTTTTTTAAAATAGTGGTTTTATTTCATTTTAATTATTTATTTATTTTGGCCCCATCCCATGGCTTGTGGGATCTTAGTTCCCCAGTCAGGGATCGAACCCGAGCCCTTGGCAGTGAAAGCACAGAGTCCTAACCACTGGGCCACCAGAGAATTCCCCAGTTTTCTTTTCCAAGATGTATCTGTATAATCTGACTAGACTTGGCTTGGTGTAAGTGGTTTGGAGGGTTAGCATCAGGGCTGGGGCTGGTGTGAGGGTTGGGGCTGTGGATGGTTTATGGTTGCTGTTATGGTTTAAGTTTTATGGTTAATGAGTTATTTATGGGTATGGTTAATGAATCTATTTTATGGTTTGCTTATGGTTATGGTTTTGCTTATTGGTTAAGGTTTATGGTTTTGGTCTCAGGGTGTTAGGGTTCTGTGTTAGAGTGGGTGTTAGGGTTCTGTGTTAGAGTGGGTGTTAGGGTATGGGTTAGAATTGGGGTACAGGTAGAATACGGGTAGAGCATGGGTTAGGGTAAGGTACAGGTTTAGGGTACGGGTTAGGCTAAGGTTAGGTCAGGGCTTAGGGTCAGGATCAGAGTTGAGGGTTAGGGTCCATGTCTGGATTAGCGTCAAGGTTGAGCGAGGCCATTGTTTTCTGCTCCTCCAGTGCTGGATTCTCATTGATAGCTGAATGAAATGTCTGCTCTGGTCACCCAGTGTTTCAAATTGAGCTCAGCCTTAGTCAAGGGTTCTTAGGGCCTCAGAGGTCATGCAGGGTTTCCCTCCACCCTCCCTCCTGGGAAGGGTGATGCAGGCCCCACTCTGTCTGGGCAGCCCCAGGTCCAGCATGGCCCTGACATGCAGGATACTAAGTAGACGTGATGTAAGACTTGGTGCATCAGTCTGCCAGCCCCCAGGTGCTGCCTTTTTTTTTCCCTTAATTAATTAATTTTTGGCTGTGTTGGGTCTGCATTGCTGCACGGAGGCTTTCTCTAGTTGCGGCGAGTGGGGGCTTCTCATTGCGGTGGCTTCTCTTGTTGCAGAGTACAGGCTCTAAGCGCGTGGGCTTCAGCAGTTGTGGCTCGCGGGTTCTAGAGCGCAGGCTCAGTAGTTGTGGTGCACGGGCTTAGTTGCTCCACAGCATGTGGGATCTTCCCGGACCAGGGCTCGAACCCGTGTCCCCTGCAGTAGCAGGCAGATTCTCAACCACTGCGCCACCAGGGAAGCCCCTTGAATAGTTTTGTATTTAAAATTTGTCTGTGGGGACAATGCAGGGGACACGGCCCCGAGCCCTGGTCCGGGAAGATCCCACATGCCACAGAGCAACCAAACCTGCGCGGCACAGCTACTGAAGCCTGCGCGCCTAGAGCCCGTGCTCCGCAACATGAGAGAAGCCACGGCAATGAGGAGCCCGTGCACCACAAAGAAGAGTAGCCCCGCTGGACGCAACTAGAGAAAGCCCATATGCAGCAACGAAGACCCAACACAGCCAAAAATGAATTAGAAACTAAAATAAAATTTGCCTCTGAATAACTTTGAGTGAATTTGGTATAAGTTGTAAAGTCTGCATCTACATTCACTTCATTCCAAATGGTTTCCAATTACTTGTTCCTTAACTACTTTTAGAAAACTTTTGGGATAGAGACTCCATTTTAGTTTGAATTTCCAGTTTCATGGATGCAGCAGTCCTGTCAGTAGGGCACGCTGCCTCCAGGGACCTGTGAGGGAGGCGCGGCCTGCACTTCCCTGCACTGACCACAGGGTGGCGCCGAGTTCGCCTCTCTGACCCACAGCGCATGCTCGTTCCCTGCCAACTGGATTGTGAGGGCAGCTGAGAGGAGTTGAGCTTCGTCAGGCGCGGGGGCGGGGGCCTTCGGGTAGGACGCCCGGCTCAGCGTCTCTGCTGAGAGGAGCTCGGTCTCCCGTCTCCTTAGGACTCGCTCGCTGGGGTTTCGGCTTCAGGACAAAGTGGGGCTGCGTCCACGCTGACTAGGGAAGTAGGTTTCCTGAGGACCCAGGTGATGCCTGAGGAAAAGGTGAAGAGACGGTGAGGAAAAGTGGGGAGAAGCTTCCTGTGGGCGACTGACCGTTGAGGGGGTCCGTCTTCGTGTGAGCGAGGGAGGGCTTGGCGTGGGAAGCTGGGTGTTTGGTCAGGTTTGTGTGCAGGGTAGCCAGCGTGAGTTATGGGGCGTCCAGTTTTCCTAGCACCATTTATCGTGGGGAGTGTCGTGCTCCTTGGTGTGTCCTTGGTCCCTGTGTCCTAAATTCACCAAGCCCGTCCATGTGGGTTGAATTCTGGTCTCTCTGTCCTGTTCCTCTGGTCCCTGTGCCCGTTTTGAGCCAGTTCCACACTGTTTTGGTGACTGTAGCTTCTCAGCAGAGTGTGACGTCAGGGAGGGAGTTGCCTCCAGCCCGTTCTCTTTTTTCAGGGTTTCTTTGGCTATTTGGGGTCCTTTGTGGTTCCCCACAGATATTAGGAGGATTTGCTCTGTTTTGGGGGAAAATACCATGGAATTTTGGGAGGGATTGCATTCACTGTGTCCACTGCTTTGGGTAGCATGGATGTTTTAACACTATTAATTGTTCCATTCCGTGAGAACAGGCTATCTTTCCGTTTATTGGTGTGTTTTTCAGTGTCTTCATCAATGTCTTAAAGTTTTCAGTGTGCAGGTCTTTCACCTCCTTGGTTGACTTTATTCCCAGGTATTTTGTTCTTTTTGATGCAGTTGTAAATAGGGTTGCTTTCTTTCTCTTTCTGATGGTTCATTATTAGTGTTGAGAAATGCAACTGATTTCTGTGTATTGACTTTGCAACTTTACTGAATTTATTTATTAGTTCTAATAGTTGTTTTGTGGAATGAAGTGGAAAATTGGAATTCAAACATCCCACTGTTTCTACCATATCCAGGTCGTCCACAACACGGAGGACAGCGGCTCCTAGTATAACCTTCCCACAGTGCCTCTCCATGACATGTGGACTTTGGGTGAAGTGGATCTGGGTAAGGCTTGGCTTCTATATGGAAGTTTGATGTTTTCTCTGCTTTTCTGGCATGCTGTTGACATACATGATGTTTTGAAAAGTAATTGACTCTCCAGTAATTTCAAACATACAACTTTACATACATAAAAACAAGTCTTGTACCTTGCTTAAATATACTCCTAAATATTGATGTTGACATTATTAAAAATGGAATTGTTCTCATAAATTCTTCTTCAGATTATTTTTTGCCAGCGTATGCATATAAGATAGATTTTCATGAATTGATATTTTGTTCTGTAACTTTGATTAATTAGTTGAGTAGCTCAAATAATTTCTTTGCTGATTATAGGTAGTTTTATATATAAGATGATGTGACCTATGTTCTGTGAAGAGACAGGGTTTTAATTTTTCCATTCACCCATGGATGCCTTTTCTTTCTTTCCTCAAGATTCTGGGTAGAACTTCCAGTACACTATTGAGTAATGGTGATGAAGGCCAGCTTCCTGGCCTTGTTCCTGATTTCAGGAGTAAATCTTTCAGTCTTTAACATTGAGCATGATGTTTGCTGTGGCTTTTGGTACTACTCTTTTCCATATTGAACAAATTTCCTTTTATGCCTGCTTTCTTGAGTGTTTTTCATGAAATAACACTGGATTTTCATTGTAGATGTTTTGCATTAATTGATAGGATTGTGTGTTTTTCCTTCACACCATTATTGTGGTTGAATACATTGCTTACTTTTAATATGTTGAGCAACCTGAAATTTCTGGTGTAGAGATACTTGCTTATGGCATTATCCATTTAAAGTTCTGTTGGTTTCATGTTGCTATTATTTTGTGATAGATTTTTACATTCATATTTATAAGTTATACTGGGGTACTTTTCTTGTTGTTTTCCTTTCTTTTTAAAATCTTTTTTAAAATAGTGGTTTTATTTCATTTTAATTATTTATTTATTTTGGCCCCATCCCATGGCTTGTGGGATCTTAGTTCCCCAGTCAGGGATCGAACCCGAGCCCTTGGCAGTGAAAGCACAGAGTCCTAACCACTGGGCCACCAGAGAATTCCCCAGTTTTCTTTTCCAAGATGTATCTGTATAATCTGACTAGACTTGGCTTGGTGTAAGTGGTTTGGAGGGTTAGCATCAGGGCTGGGGCTGGTGTGAGGGTTGGGGCTGTGGATGGTGTATGGTTGCTGTTATGGTTTAAGTTTTATGGTTAATGAGTTATTTATGGGTATGGTCAATGAATCTATTTTATGGTTTGGTTATGGTTATGGTTTTGCTTATTGGTTAAGGTTTATGGTTTTGGTCTCAGGGTGTTAGGGTTCTGTGTTAGAGTGGGTGTTAGGGTTCTGTGTTAGAGTGGGTGTTAGGGTATGGGTTAGAATTGGGGTACAGGTAGGCTACGGGTAGAGCATGGGTTAGGGTAAGGTACAGGTTTAGGGTACGGGTTAGGCTAAGGTTAGGTCAGGGCTTAGGGTCAGGATCAGAGTTGAGGGTTAGGGTCCATGTCAGGATTAGCGTCAAGGTTGAGCGAGGCCATTGTTTTCTGCTCCTCCAGTGCTGGATTCTCATTGATAGCTGAATGAAATGTCTGCTCTGGTCACCCAGTGTTTCAAATTGAGCTCAGCCTTAGTCAAGGGTTCTTAGGGCCTCAGAGGTCATGCAGGGTTTCCCTCCACCCTCCCTCCTGGGAAGGGTGATGCAGGCCCCACTCTGTCTGGGCAGCCCCAGGTCCAGCATGGCCCTGACATGCAGGATACTAAGTAGACGTGATGTAAGACTTGGTGCATCAGTCTGCCAGCCCCCAGGTGCTGCCTTTTTTTTTCCTTAATTAATTAATTAATTTTTGGCTGTGTTGTGTCTGCATTGCTGCACGGAGGCTTTCTCTAGTTGCGGCGAGTGGGGGCTTCTCATTGCGGTGGCTTCTCTTGTTGCAGAGTACAGGCTCTAAGCGCGTGGGCTTCAGCAGTTGTGGCTCGCGGGTTCTAGAGCGCAGGCTCAGTAGTTGTGGTGCACGGGCTTAGTTGCTCCACAGCATGTGGGATCTTCCCGGACCAGGGCTCGAACCCGTGTCCCCTGCATTAGCAGGCAGATTCTCAACCACTGCGCCACCAGGGGAGCCCCTTGAATAGTTTTGTATTTAAAATTTGTCTGTGGGGACAATGCAGGGGACACGGCCCCGAGCCCTGGTCCGGGAAGATCCCACATGCCACAGAGCAACCAAACCTGCGCGGCACAGCTACTGAAGCCTGCGCGCCTAGAGCCCGTGCTCCGCAACATGAGAAGCCACGGCAATGAGGAGCCCGTGCACCACAAAGAAGAGTAGCCCCGCTGGACGCAACTAGAGAAAGCCCATATGCAGCAACGAAGACCCAACGCAGCCAAAAATGAATTAGAAACTAAAATAAAATTTGCCTCTGAATAACTTTGAGTGAATTTGGTATAAGTTGTAAAGTCTGCATCTACATTCACTTCATTCCAAATGGTTTCCAATTACTTGTTCCTTAACTACTTTTAGAAAACTTTTGGGATAGAGACTCCATTTTAGTTTGAATTTCCAGTTTCATGGATGCAGCAGTCCTGTCAGTAGGGCACGCTGCCTCCAGGGACCTGTGAGGGAGGCGCGGCCTGCACTTCCCTTCACTGACCACAGGGTGGCGCCGAGTTCGCCTCTCTGACCCACAGCGCATGCTCGTTCCCTGCCAACTGGATTGTGAGGGCAGCTGAGAGGAGTTGAGCCTCGTCAGGCGCGGGGGCGGGGGCCTTCGGGTAGGAGGCCCGGCTCAGCGTCTCTGCTGAGAGGAGCTCGGTCTCCCGTCTCCTTAGGACTCGCTCGCTGGGGTTTCGGCTTCAGGACAAAGTGGGGCTGCGTCCACGCTGACTAGGGAACTAGGTTTCCTGAGGACCCAGGTGATGCCTGAGGCAAAGGTGAAGAGACGGTGAGGAAAAGTGGGGAGAAGCTTCCTGTGGGCGACTGACCGTTGAGGGGGTCCGTCTTCGTGTGAGCGAGGGAGGGCTTGGCGTGGGAAGCTGGGTGTTTGGTCAGGTTTGTGTGCAGGGTAGCCAGCGTGAGTTATGGGGCGTCCAGTTTTCCCAGCACCATTTATCGTGGGGAGTGTCGTGCTCCTTGGTGTGTCCTTGGTCCCTGTGTCCTAAATTCCCCGAGCCCGTCCGTGTGGGTTGAATTCTGGTCTCTCTGTCCTGTTCCTCTGGTCCCTGTGCCCGTTTTGAGCCAGTTCCACACTGTTTTGGTGACTGTAGCTTCTCAGCAGAGTGTGACGTCAGGGAGGGAGTTGCCTCCAGCCCGTTCTCTTTTTTCAGGGTTTCTTTGGCTATTTGGGGTCCTTTGTGGTTCCCCACAGATATTAGGAGGATTTGCTCTGTTTTGGGGGAAAATACCATGGAATTTTGGGAGGGATTGCATTCACTGTGTCCACTGCTTTGGGTAGCATGGATGTTTTAACACTATTAATTGTTCCATTCCGTGAGAACAGGCTATCTTTCCGTTTATTGGTGTGTTTTTCAGTGTCTTCATCAATGTCTTAAAGTTTTCAGTGTGCAGGTCTTTCACCTCCTTGGTTGACTTTATTCCCAGGTATTTTGTTCTTTTTGATGCAGTTGTAAATAGGGTTGCTTTCTTTCTCTTTCTGATGGTTCATTATTAGTGTTGAGAAATGCAACTGATTTCTGTGTATTGACTTTGTAACTTTACTGAATTTATTTATTAGTTCTAATAGTTGTTTTGTGGAATGAAGTGGAAAATTGGAATTCAAACATCCCACTGTTTCTACCATATCCAGGTCGTCCACAACACGGAGGACAGCGGCTCCTAGTATAACCTTCCCACAGTGCCTCTCCATGACATGTGGACTTTGGGTGAAGTGGATCTGGGTAAGGCTTGGCTTCTATATGGAAGTTTGATGTTTTCTCTGCTTTTCTGGCATGCTGTTGACATACATGATGTTTTGAAAAGTAATTGACTCTCCAGTAATTTCAAACATACAACTTTACATACATAAAAACAAGTCTTGTACCTTGCTTAAATATACTCCTAAATATTGATGTTGACATTATTAAAAATGGAATTGTTCTCATAAATTCTTCTTCAGATTATTTTTTGCCAGCGTATGCATATAAGATAGATTTTCATGAATTGATATTTTGTTCTGTAACTTTGATTAATTAGTTGAGTAGCTCAAATAATTTCTTTGCTGATTATAGGTAGTTTTATATATAAGATGATGTGACCTATGTTCTGTGAAGAGACAGGGTTTTAATTTTTCCATTCACCCATGGATGCCTTTTCTTTCTTTCCTCAAGATTCTGGGTAGAACTTCCAGTACACTATTGAGTAATGGTGATGAAGGCCAGCTTCCTGGCCTTGTTCCTGATTTCAGGAGTAAATCTTTCAGTCTTTAACATTGAGCATGATGTTTGCTGTGGCTTTTGGTACTACTCTTTTCCATATTGAACAAATTTCCTTTTATGCCTGCTTTCTTGAGTGTTTTTCATGAAATAACACTGGATTTTCATTGTAGATGTTTTGCATTAATTGATAGGATTGTGTGTTTTTCCTTCACACCATTATTGTGGTTGAATACATTGCTTACTTTTAATATGTTGAGCAACCTGAAATTTCTGGTGTAGAGATACTTGCTTATGGCATTATCCATTTAAAGTTCTGTTGGTTTCATGTTGCTATTATTTTGTGATAGATTTTTACATTCATATTTATAAGTTATACTGGGGTAGTTTTCTTGTTGTTTTCCTTTCTTTTTAAAATCTTTTTTAAAATAGTGGTTTTATTTCATTTTAATTATTTATTTATTTTGGCCCCATCCCATGGCTTGTGGGATCTTAGTTCCCCAGTCAGGGATCGAACCCGAGCCCTTGGCAGTGAAAGCACAGAGTCCTAACCACTGGGCCACCAGAGAATTCCCCAGTTTTCTTTTCCAAGATGTATCTGTATAATCTGACTAGACTTGGCTTGGTGTAAGTGGTTTGGAGGGTTAGCATCAGGGCTGGGGCTGGTGTGAGGGTTGGGGCTGTGGATGGTGTATGGTTGCTGTTATGGTTTAAGTTTTATGGTTAATGAGTTATTTATGGGTATGGTCAATGAATCTATTTTATGGTTTGGTTATGGTTATGGTTTTGCTTATTGGTTAAGGTTTATGGTTTTGGTCTCAGGGTGTTAGGGTTCTGTGTTAGAGTGGGTGTTAGGGTTCTGTGTTAGAGTGGGTGTTAGGGTATGGGTTAGAATTGGGGTACAGGTAGGCTACGGGTAGAGCATGGGTTAGGGTAAGGTACAGGTTTAGGGTACGGGTTAGGCTAAGGTTAGGTCAGGGCTTAGGGTCAGGATCAGAGTTGAGGGTTAGGGTCCATGTCAGGATTAGCGTCAAGGTTGAGCGAGGCCATTGTTTTCTGCTCCTCCAGTGCTGGATTCTCATTGATAGCTGAATGAAATGTCTGCTCTGGTCACCCAGTGTTTCAAATTGAGCTCAGCCTTAGTCAAGGGTTCTTAGGGCCTCAGAGGTCATGCAGGGTTTCCCTCCACCCTCCCTCCTGGGAAGGGTGATGCAGGCCCCACTCTGTCTGGGCAGCCCCAGGTCCAGCATGGCCCTGACATGCAGGATACTAAGTAGACGTGATGTAAGACTTGGTGCATCAGTCTGCCAGCCCCCAGGTGCTGCCTTTTTTTTTCCTTAATTAATTAATTAATTTTTGGCTGTGTTGGGTCTGCATTGCTGCACGGAGGCTTTCTCTAGTTGCGGCGAGTGGGGGCTTCTCATTGCGGTGGCTTCTCTTGTTGCAGAGTACAGGCTCTAAGCGCGTGGGCTTCAGCAGTTGTGGCTCGCGGGTTCTAGAGCGCAGGCTCAGTAGTTGTGGTGCACGGGCTTAGTTGCTCCACAGCATGTGGGATCTTCCCGGACCAGGGCTCGAACCCGTGTCCCCTGCATTAGCAGGCAGATTCTCAACCACTGCGCCACCAGGGAAGCCCCTTGAATAGTTTTGTATTTAAAATTTGTCTGTGGGGACAATGCAGGGGACACGGCCCCGAGCCCTGGTCCGGGAAGATCCCACATGCCACAGAGCAACCAAACCTGCGCGGCACAGCTACTGAAGCCTGCGCGCCTAGAGCCCGTGCTCCGCAACATGAGAAGCCACGGCAATGAGGAGCCCGTGCACCACAAAGAAGAGTAGCCCCGCTGGACGCAACTAGAGAAAGCCCATATGCAGCAACGAAGACCCAACGCAGCCAAAAATGAATTAGAAACTAAAATAAAATTTGCCTCTGAATAACTTTGAGTGAATTTGGTATAAGTTGTAAAGTCTGCATCTACATTCACTTCATTCCAAATGGTTTCCAATTACTTGTTCCTTAACTACTTTTAGAAAACTTTTGGGATAGAGACTCCATTTTAGTTTGAATTTCCAGTTTCATGGATGCAGCAGTCCTGTCAGTAGGGCACGCTGCCTCCAGGGACCTGTGAGGGAGGCGCGGCCTGCACTTCCCTGCACTGACCACAGGGTGGCGCCGAGTTCGCCTCTCTGACCCACAGCGCATGCTCGTTCCCTGCCAACTGGATTGTGAGGGCAGCTGAGAGGAGTTGAGCTTCGTCAGGCGCGGGGGCGGGGGCCTTCGGGTAGGACGCCCGGCTCAGCGTCTCTGCTGAGAGGAGCTCGGTCTCCCGTCTCCTTAGGACTCGCTCGCTGGGGTTTCGGCTTCAGGACAAAGTGGGGCTGCGTCCACGCTGACTAGGGAACTAGGTTTCCTGAGGACCCAGGTGATGCCTGAGGAAAAGGTGAAGAGACGGTGAGGAAAAGTGGGGAGAAGCTTCCTGTGGGCGACTGACCGTTGAGGGGGTCCGTCTTCGTGTGAGCGAGGGAGGGCTTGGCGTGGGAAGCTGGGTGTTTGGTCAGGTTTGTGTGCAGGGTAGCCAGCGTGAGTTATGGGGCGTCCAGTTTTCCCAGCACCATTTATCGTGGGGAGTGTCGTGCTCCTTGGTGTGTCCTTGGTCCCTGTGTCCTAAATTCCCCGAGCCCGTCCGTGTGGGTTGAATTCTGGTCTCTCTGTCCTGTTCCTCTGGTCCCTGTGCCCGTTTTGAGCCAGTTCCACACTGTTTTGGTGACTGTAGCTTCTCAGCAGAGTGTGACGTCAGGGAGGGAGTTGCCTCCAGCCCGTTCTCTTTTTTCAGGGTTTCTTTGGCTATTTGGGGTCCTTTGTGGTTCCCCACAGATATTAGGAGGATTTGCTCTGTTTTGGGGGAAAATACCATGGAATTGTGGGAGGGATTGCATTCACTGTGTCCACTGCTTTGGGTAGCATGGATGTTTTAACACTATTAATTGTTCCATTCCGTGAGAACAGGCTATCTTTCCGTTTATTGGTGTGTTTTTCAGTGTCTTCATCAATGTCTTAAAGTTTTCAGTGTGCAGGTCTTTCACCTCCTTGGTTGACTTTATTCCCAGGTATTTTGTTCTTTTTGATGCAGTTGTAAATAGGGTTGCTTTCTTTCTCTTTCTGATGGTTCATTATTAGTGTTGAGAAATGCAACTGATTTCTGTGTATTGACTTTGCAACTTTACTGAATTTATTTATTAGTTCTAATAGTTGTTTTGTGGAATGAAGTGGAAAATTGGAATTCAAACATCCCACTGTTTCTACCATATCCAGGTCGTCCACAACACGGAGGACAGCGGCTCCTAGTATAACCTTCCCACAGTGCCTCTCCATGACATGTGGACTTTGGGTGAAGTGGATCTGGGTAAGGCTTGGCTTCTATATGGAAGTTTGATGTTTTCTCTGCTTTTCTGGCATGCTGTTGACATACATGATGTTTTGAAAAGTAATTGACTCTCCAGTAATTTCAAACATACAACTTTACATACATAAAAACAAGTCTTGTACCTTGCTTAAATATACTCCTAAATATTGATGTTGACATTATTAAAAATGGAATTGTTCTCATAAATTCTTCTTCAGATTATTTTTTGCCAGCGTATGCATATAAGATAGATTTTCATGAATTGATATTTTGTTCTGTAACTTTGATTAATTAGTTGAGTAGCTCAAATAATTTCTTTGCTGATTATAGGTAGTTTTATATATAAGATGATGTGACCTATGTTCTGTGAAGAGACAGGGTTTTAATTTTTCCATTCACCCATGGATGCCTTTTCTTTCTTTCCTCAAGATTCTGGGTAGAACTTCCAGTACACTATTGAGTAATGGTGATGAAGGCCAGCTTCCTGGCCTTGTTCCTGATTTCAGGAGTAAATCTTTCAGTCTTTAACATTGAGCATGATGTTTGCTGTGGCTTTTGGTACTACTCTTTTCCATATTGAACAAATTTCCTTTTATGCCTGCTTTCTTGAGTGTTTTTCATGAAATAACACTGGATTTTCATTGTAGATGTTTTGCATTAATTGATAGGATTGTGTGTTTTTCCTTCACACCATTATTGTGGTTGAATACATTGCTTACTTTTAATATGTTGAGCAACCTGAAATTTCTGGTGTAGAGATACTTGCTTATGGCATTATCCATTTAAAGTTCTGTTGGTTTCATGTTGCTATTATTTTGTGATAGATTTTTACATTCATATTTATAAGTTATACTGGGGTACTTTTCTTGTTGTTTTCCTTTCTTTTTAAAATCTTTTTTAAAATAGTGGTTTTATTTCATTTTAATTATTTATTTATTTTGGCCCCATCCCATGGCTTGTGGGATCTTAGTTCCCCAGTCAGGGATCGAACCCGAGCCCTTGGCAGTGAAAGCACAGAGTCCTAACCACTGGGCCACCAGAGAATTCCCCAGTTTTCTTTTCCAAGATGTATCTGTATAATCTGACTAGACTTGGCTTGGTGTAAGTGGTTTGGAGGGTTAGCATCAGGGCTGGGGCTGGTGTGAGGGTTGGGGCTGTGGATGGTGTATGGTTGCTGTTATGGTTTAAGTTTTATGGTTAATGAGTTACTTATGGGTATGGTCAATGAATCTATTTTATGGTTTGGTTATGGTTATGGTTTTGCTTATTGGTTAAGGTTTATGGTTTTGGTCTCAGGGTGTTAGGGTTCTGTGTTAGAGTGGGTGTTAGGGTTCTGTGTTAGAGTGGGTGTTAGGGTATGTGTTAGAATTGGGGTACAGGTAGGCTACGGGTAGAGCATGGGTTAGGGTAAGGTACAGGTTTAGGGTACGGGTTAGGCTAAGGTTAGGTCAGGGCTTAGGGTCAGGATCAGAGTTGAGGGTTAGGGTCCATGTCAGGATTAGCGTCAAGGTTGAGCGAGGCCATTGTTTTCTGCTCTTCCAGTGCTGGATTCTCATTGATAGCTGAATGAAATGTCTGCTCTGGTCACCCAGTGTTTCAAATTGAGCTCAGCCTTAGTCAAGGGTTCTTAGGGCCTCAGAGGTCATGCAGGGTTTCCCTCCACCCTCCCTCCTGGGAAGGGTGATGCAGGCCCCACTCTGTCTGGGCAGCCCCAGGTCCAGCATGGCCCTGACATGCAGGATACTAAGTAGACGTGATGTAAGACTTGGTGCATCAGTCTGCCAGCCCCCAGGTGCTGCCTTTTTTTTTTCCTTAATTAATTAATTAATTTTTGGCTGTGTTGGGTCTGCATTGCTGCACGGAGGCTTTCTCTAGTTGCGGCGAGTGGGGGCTTCTCATTGCGGTGGCTTCTCTTGTTGTAGAGTACAGGCTCTAAGCGCGTGGGCTTCAGCAGTTGTGGTGCACGGGCTTAGTTGCTCCACAGCATGTGGGATCTTCCCGGACCAGGGCTCGAACCCGTGTCCCCTGCATTAGCAGGCAGATTCTCAACCACTGCGCCACCAGGGAAGCCCCTTGAATAGTTTTGTATTTAAAATTTGTCTGTGGGGACAATGCAGGGGACACGGCCCCGAGCCCTGGTCCGGGAAGATCCCACATGCCACAGAGCAACCAAACCTGCGCGGCACAGCTACTGAAGCCTGCGCGCCTAGAGCCCGTGCTCCGCAACATGAGAAGCCACGGCAATGAGGAGCCCGTGCACCACAAAGAAGAGTAGCCCCGCTGGACGCAACTGGAGAAAGCCCATATGCAGCAACGAAGACCCAACGCAGCCAAAAATGAATTAGAAACTAAAATAAAATTTGCCTCTGAATAACTTTGAGTGAATTTGGTATAAGTTGTAAAGTCTGCATCTACATTCACTTCATTCCAAATGGTTTCCAATTACTTGTTCCTTAACTACTTTTAGAAAACTTTTGGGATAGAGACTCCATTTTAGTTTGAATTTCCAGTTTCATGGATGCAGCAGTCCTGTCAGTAGGGCAGGCTGCCTCCAGGGACCTGTGAGGGAGGCGCGGCCTGCACTTCCCTGCACTGACCACAGGGTGGCGCCGAGTTCGCCTCTCTGACCCACAGCGCATGCTCGTTCCCTGCCAACTGGATTGTGAGGGCAGCTGAGAGGAGTTGAGCTTCGTCAGGCGCGGGGGCGGGGGCCTTCGGGTAGGACGCCCGGCTCAGCGTCTCTGCTGAGAGGAGCTCGGTCTCCCGTCTCCTTAGGACTCGCTCGCTGGGGTTTCGGCTTCAGGACAAAGTGGGGCTGCGTCCACGCTGACTAGGGAACTAGGTTTCCTGAGGACCCAGGTGATGCCTGAGGAAAAGGTGAAGAGACGGTGAGGAAAAGTGGGGAGAAGCTTCCTGTGGGCGACTGACCGTTGAGGGGGTCCGTCTTCGTGTGAGCGAGGGAGGGCTTGGCGTGGGAAGCTGGGTGTTTGGTCAGGTTTGTGTGCAGGGTAGCCAGCGTGAGTTATGGGGCGTCCAGTTTTCCCAGCACCATTTATCGTGGGGAGTGTCGTGCTCCTTGGTGTGTCCTTGGTCCCTGTGTCCTAAATTCCCCGAGCCCGTCCGTGTGGGTTGAATTCTGGTCTCTCTGTCCTGTTCCTCTGGTCCCTGTGCCCGTTTTGAGCCAGTTCCACACTGTTTTGGTGACTGTAGCTTCTCAGCAGAGTGTGACGTCAGGGAGGGAGTTGCCTCCAGCCCGTTCTCTTTTTTCAGGGTTTCTTTGGCTATTTGGGGTCCTTTGTGGTTCCCCACAGATATTAGGAGGATTTGCTCTGTTTTGGGGGAAAATACCATGGAATTTTGGGAGGGATTGCATTCACTGTGTCCACTGCTTTGGGTAGCATGGATGTTTTAACACTATTAATTGTTCCATTCCGTGAGAACAGGCTATCTTTCCGTTTATTGGTGTGGTTTTCAGTGTCTTCATCAATGTCTTAAAGTTTTCAGTGTGCAGGTCTTTCACCTCCTTGGTTGACTTTATTCCCAGGTATTTTGTTCTTTTTGATGCAGTTGTAAATAGGGTTGCTTTCTTTCTCTTTCTGATGGTTCATTATTAGTGTTGAGAAATGCAACTGATTTCTGTGTATTGACTTTGCAACTTTACTGAATTTATTTATTAGTTCTAATAGTTGTTTTGTGGAATGAAGTGGAAAATTGGAATTCAAACATCCCACTGTTTCTACCATATCCAGGTCGTCCACAACACGGAGGACAGCGGCTCCTAGTATAACCTTCCCACAGTGCCTCTCCATGACATGTGGACTTTGGGTGAAGTGGATCTGGGTAAGGCTTGGCTTCTATATGGAAGTTTGATGTTTTCTCTGCTTTTCTGGCATGCTGTTGACATACATGATGTTTTGAAAAGTAATTGACTCTCCAGTAATTTCAAACATACAACTTTACATACGTAAAAACAAGTCTTGTACCTTGCTTAAATATACTCCTAAATATTGATGTTGACATTATTAAAAATGGAATTGTTCTCATAAATTCTTCTTCAGATTATTTTTTGCCAGCGTATGCATATAAGATAGATTTTCATGAATTGATATTTTGTTCTGTAACTTTGATTAATTAGTTGAGTAGCTCAAATAATTTCTTTGCTGATTATAGGTAGTTTTATATATAAGATGATGTGACCTATGTTCTGTGAAGAGACAGGGTTTTAATTTTTCCATTCACCCATGGATGCCTTTTCTTTCTTTCCTCAAGATTCTGGGTAGAACTTCCAGTACACTATTGAGTAATGGTGATGAAGGCCAGCTTCCTGGCCTTGTTCCTGATTTCAGGAGTAAATCTTTCAGTCTTTAACATTGAGCATGATGTTTGCTGTGGCTTTTGGTACTACTCTTTTCCATATTGAACAAATTTCCTTTTATGCCTGCTTTCTTGAGTGTTTTTCATGAAATAACACTGGATTTTCATTGTAGATGTTTTGCATTAATTGATAGGATTGTGTGTTTTTCCTTCACACCATTATTGTGGTTGAATACATTGCTTACTTTTAATATGTTGAGCAACCTGAAATTTCTGGTGTAGAGATACTTGCTTATGGCATTATCCATTTAAAGTTCTGTTGGTTTCATGTTGCTATTATTTTGTGATAGATTTTTACATTCATATTTATAAGTTATACTGGGGTAGTTTTCTTGTTGTTTTCCTTTCTTTTTAAAATCTTTTTTAAAATAGTGGTTTTATTTCATTTTAATTATTTATTTATTTTGGCCCCATCCCATGGCTTGTGGGATCTTAGTTCCCCAGTCAGGGATCGAACCCGAGCCCTTGGCAGTGAAAGCACAGAGTCCTAACCACTGGGCCACCAGAGAATTCCCCAGTTTTCTTTTCCAAGATGTATCTGTATAATCTGACTAGACTTGGCTTGGTGTAAGTGGTTTGGAGGGTTAGCATCAGGGCTGGGGCTGGTGTGAGGGTTGGGGCTGTGGATGGTGTATGGTTGCTGTTATGGTTTAAGTTTTATGGTTAATGAGTTACTTATGGGTATGGTCAATGAATCTATTTTATGGTTTGGTTATGGTTATGGTTTTGCTTATTGGTTAAGGTTTATGGTTTTGGTCTCAGGGTGTTAGGGTTCTGTGTTAGAGTGGGTGTTAGGGTTCTGTGTTAGAGTGGGTGTTAGGGTATGGGTTAGAATTGGGGTACAGGTAGGCTACGGGTAGAGCATGGGTTAGGGTAAGGTACAGGTTTAGGGTACGGGTTAGGCTAAGGTTAGGTCAGGGCTTAGGGTCAGGATCAGAGTTGAGGGTTAGGGTCCATGTCAGGATTAGCGTCAAGGTTGAGCGAGGCCATTGTTTTCTGCTCCTCCAGTGCTGGATTCTCATTGATAGCTGAATGAAATGTCTGCTCTGGTCACCCAGTGTTTCAAATTGAGCTCAGCCTTAGTCAAGGGTTCTTAGGGCCTCAGAGGTCATGCAGGGTTTCCCTCCACCCTCCCTCCTGGGAAGGGTGATGCAGGCCCCACTCTGTCTGGGCAGCCCCAGGTCCAGCATGGCCCTGACATGCAGGATACTAAGTAGACGTGATGTAAGACTTGGTGCATCAGTCTGCCAGCCCCCAGGTGCTGCCTTTTTTTTTTCCTTAATTAATTAATTAATTTTTGGCTGTGTTGGGTCTGCATTGCTGCACGGAGGCTTTCTCTAGTTGCGGCGAGTGGGGGCTTCTCATTGCGGTGGCTTCTCTTGTTGCAGAGTACAGGCTCTAAGCGCGTGGGCTTCAGCAGTTGTGGCTCGCGGGTTCTAGAGCGCAGGCTCAGTAGTTGTGGTGCACGGGCTTAGTTGCTCCACAGCATGTGGGATCTTCCCGGACCAGGGCTCGAACCCGTGTCCCCTGCATTAGCAGGCAGATTCTCAACCACTGCGCCACCAGGGAAGCCCCTTGAATAGTTTTGTATTTAAAATTTGTCTGTGGGGACAATGCAGGGGACACGGCCCCGAGCCCTGGTCCGGGAAGATCCCACATGCCACAGAGCAACCAAACCTGCGCGGCACAGCTACTGAAGCCTGCGCGCCTAGAGCCCGTGCTCCGCAACATGAGAAGCCACGGCAATGAGGAGCCCGTGCACCACAAAGAAGAGTAGCCCCGCTGGACGCAACTAGAGAAAGCCCATATGCAGCAACGAAGACCCAACGCAGCCAAAAATGAATTAGAAACTAAAATAAAATTTGCCTCTGAATAACTTTGAGTGAATTTGGTATAAGTTGTAAAGTCTGCATCTACATTCACTTCATTCCAAATGGTTTCCAATTACTTGTTCCTTAACTACTTTTAGAAAACTTTTGGGATAGAGACTCCATTTTAGTTTGAATTTCCAGTTTCATGGATGCAGCAGTCCTGTCAGTAGGGCAGGCTGCCTCCAGGGACCTGTGAGGGAGGCGCGGCCTGCACTTCCCTGCACTGACCACAGGGTGGCGCCGAGTTCGCCTCTCTGACCCACAGCGCATGCTCGTTCCCTGCCAACTGGATTGTGAGGGCAGCTGAGAGGAGTTGAGCTTCGTCAGGCGCGGGGGCGGGGGCCTTCGGGTAGGACGCCCGGCTCAGCGTCTCTGCTGAGAGGAGCTCGGTCTCCCGTCTCCTTAGGACTCGCTCGCTGGGGTTTCGGCTTCAGGACAAAGTGGGGCTGCGTCCACGCTGACTAGGGAAGTAGGTTTCCTGAGGACCCAGGTGATGCCTGAGGAAAAGGTGAAGAGACGGTGAGGAAAAGTGGGGAGAAGCTTCCTGTGGGCGACTGACCGTTGAGGGGGTCCGTCTTCGTGTGAGCGAGGGAGGGCTTGGCGTGGGAAGCTGGGTGTTTGGTCAGGTTTGTGTGCAGGGTAGCCAGCGTGAGTTATGGGGCGTCCAGTTTTCCCAGCACCATTTATCGTGGGGAGTGTCGTGCTCCTTGGTGTGTCCTTGGTCCCTGTGTCCTAAATTCCCCGAGCCCGTCCGTGTGGGTTGAATTCTGGTCTCTCTGTCCTGTTCCTCTGGTCCCTGTGCCCGTTTTGAGCCAGTTCCACACTGTTTTGGTGACTGTAGCTTCTCAGCAGAGTGTGACGTCAGGGAGGGAGTTGCCTCCAGCCCGTTCTCTTTTTTCAGGGTTTCTTTGGCTATTTGGGGTCCTTTGTGGTTCCCCACAGATATTAGGAGGATTTGCTCTGTTTTGGGGGAAAATACCATGGAATTTTGGGAGGGATTGCATTCACTGTGTCCACTGCTTTGGGTAGCATGGATGTTTTAACACTATTAATTGTTCCATTCCGTGAGAACAGGCTATCTTTCCGTTTATTGGTGTGTTTTTCAGTGTCTTCATCAATGTCTTAAAGTTTTCAGTGTGCAGGTCTTTCACCTCCTTGGTTGACTTTATTCCCAGGTATTTTGTTCTTTTTGATGCAGTTGTAAATAGGGTTGCTTTCTTTCTCTTTCTGATGGTTCATTATTAGTGTTGAGAAATGCAACTGATTTCTGTGTATTGACTTTGTAACTTTACTGAATTTATTTATTAGTTCTAATAGTTGTTTTGTGGAATGAAGTGGAAAATTGGAATTCAAACATCCCACTGTTTCTACCATATCCAGGTCGTCCACAACACGGAGGACAGCGGCTCCTAGTATAACCTTCCCACAGTGCCTCTCCATGACATGTGGACTTTGGGTGAAGTGGATCTGGGTAAGGCTTGGCTTCTATATGGAAGTTTGATGTTTTCTCTGCTTTTCTGGCATGCTGTTGACATACATGATGTTTTGAAAAGTAATTGACTCTCCAGTAATTTCAAACATACAACTTTACATACGTAAAAACAAGTCTTGTACCTTGCTTAAATATACTCCTAAATATTGATGTTGACATTATTAAAAATGGAATTGTTCTCATAAATTCTTCTTCAGATTATTTTTTGCCAGCGTATGCATATAAGATAGATTTTCATGAATTGATATTTTGTTCTGTAACTTTGATTAATTAGTTGAGTAGCTCAAATAATTTCTTTGCTGATTATAGGTAGTTTTATATATAAGATGATGTGACCTATGTTCTGTGAAGAGACAGGGTTTTAATTTTTCCATTCACCCATGGATGCCTTTTCTTTCTTTCCTCAAGATTCTGGGTAGAACTTCCAGTACACTATTGAGTAATGGTGATGAAGGCCAGCTTCCTGGCCTTGTTCCTGATTTCAGGAGTAAATCTTTCAGTCTTTAACATTGAGCATGATGTTTGCTGTGGCTTTTGGTACTACTCTTTTCCATATTGAACAAATTTCCTTTTATGCCTGCTTTCTTGAGTGTTTTTCATGAAATAACACTGGATTTTCATTGTAGATGTTTTGCATTAATTGATAGGATTGTGTGTTTTTCCTTCACACCATTATTGTGGTTGAATACATTGCTTACTTTTAATATGTTGAGCAACCTGAAATTTCTGGTGTAGAGATACTTGCTTATGGCATTATCCATTTAAAGTTCTGTTGGTTTCATGTTGCTATTATTTTGTGATAGATTTTTACATTCATATTTATAAGTTATACTGGGGTAGTTTTCTTGTTGTTTTCCTTTCTTTTTAAAATCTTTTTTAAAATAGTGGTTTTATTTCATTTTAATTATTTATTTATTTTGGCCCCATCCCATGGCTTGTGGGATCTTAGTTCCCCAGTCAGGGATCGAACCCGAGCCCTTGGCAGTGAAAGCACAGAGTCCTAACCACTGGGCCACCAGAGAATTCCCCAGTTTTCTTTTCCAAGATGTATCTGTATAATCTGACTAGACTTGGCTTGGTGTAAGTGGTTTGGAGGGTTAGCATCAGGGCTGGGGCTGGTGTGAGGGTTGGGGCTGTGGATGGTGTATGGTTGCTGTTATGGTTTAAGTTTTATGGTTAATGAGTTATTTATGGGTATGGTCAATGAATCTATTTTATGGTTTGGTTATGGTTATGGTTTTGCTTATTGGTTAAGGTTTATGGTTTTGGTCTCAGGGTGTTAGGGTTCTGTGTTAGAGTGGGTGTTAGGGTTCTGTGTTAGAGTGGGTGTTAGGGTATGGGTTAGAATTGGGGTACAGGTAGGCTACGGGTAGAGCATGGGTTAGGGTAAGGTACAGGTTTAGGGTACGGGTTAGGCTAAGGTTAGGTCAGGGCTTAGGGTCAGGATCAGAGTTGAGGGTTAGGGTCCATGTCAGGATTAGCGTCAAGGTTGAGCGAGGCCATTGTTTTCTGCTCCTCCAGTGCTGGATTCTCATTGATAGCTGAATGAAATGTCTGCTCTGGTCACCCAGTGTTTCAAATTGAGCTCAGCCTTAGTCAAGGGTTCTTAGGGCCTCAGAGGTCATGCAGGGTTTCCCTCCACCCTCCCTCCTGGGAAGGGTGATGCAGGCCCCACTCTGTCTGGGCAGCCCCAGGTCCAGCATGGCCCTGACATGCAGGATACTAAGTAGACGTGATGTAAGACTTGGTGCATCAGTCTGCCAGCCCCCAGGTGCTGCCTTTTTTTTTTCCTTAATTAATTAATTAATTTTTGGCTGTGTTGGGTCTGCATTGCTGCACGGAGGCTTTCTCTAGTTGCGGCGAGTGGGGGCTTCTCATTGCGGTGGCTTCTCTTGTTGCAGAGTACAGGCTCTAAGCGCGTGGGCTTCAGCAGTTGTGGCTCGCGGGTTCTAGAGCGCAGGCTCAGTAGTTGTGGTGCACGGGCTTAGTTGCTCCACAGCATGTGGGATCTTCCCGGACCAGGGCTCGAACCCGTGTCCCCTGCATTAGCAGGCAGATTCTCAACCACTGCGCCACCAGGGAAGCCCCTTGAATAGTTTTGTATTTAAAATTTGTCTGTGGGGACAATGCAGGGGACACGGCCCCGAGCCCTGGTCCGGGAAGATCCCACATGCCACAGAGCAACCAAACCTGCGCGGCACAGCTACTGAAGCCTGCGCGCCTAGAGCCCGTGCTCCGCAACATGAGAAGCCACGGCAATGAGGAGCCCGTGCACCACAAAGAAGAGTAGCCCCGCTGGACGCAACTAGAGAAAGCCCATATGCAGCAACGAAGACCCAACGCAGCCAAAAATGAATTAGAAACTAAAATAAAATTTGCCTCTGAATAACTTTGAGTGAATTTGGTATAAGTTGTAAAGTCTGCATCTACATTCACTTCATTCCAAATGGTTTCCAATTACTTGTTCCTTAACTACTTTTAGAAAACTTTTGGGATAGAGACTCCATTTTAGTTTGAATTTCCAGTTTCATGGATGCAGCAGTCCTGTCAGTAGGGCACGCTGCCTCCAGGGACCTGTGAGGGAGGCGCGGCCTGCACTTCCCTGCACTGACCACAGGGTGGCGCCGAGTTCGCCTCTCTGACCCACAGCGCATGCTCGTTCCCTGCCAACTGGATTGTGAGGGCAGCTGAGAGGAGTTGAGCTTCGTCAGGCGCGGGGGCGGGGGCCTTCGGGTAGGACGCCCGGCTCAGCGTCTCTGCTGAGAGGAGCTCGGTCTCCCGTCTCCTTAGGACTCGCTCGCTGGGGTTTCGGCTTCAGGACAAAGTGGGGCTGCGTCCACGCTGACTAGGGAACTAGGTTTCCTGAGGACCCAGGTGATGCCTGAGGAAAAGGTGAAGAGACGGTGAGGAAAAGTGGGGAGAAGCTTCCTGTGGGCGACTGACCGTTGAGGGGGTCCGTCTTCGTGTGAGCGAGGGAGGGCTTGGCGTGGGAAGCTGGGTGTTTGGTCAGGTTTGTGTGCAGGGTAGCCAGCGTGAGTTATGGGGCGTCCAGTTTTCCCAGCACCATTTATCGTGGGGAGTGTCGTGCTCCTTGGTGTGTCCTTGGTCCCTGTGTCCTAAATTCCCCGAGCCCGTCCGTGTGGGTTGAATTCTGGTCTCTCTGTCCTGTTCCTCTGGTCCCTGTGCCCGTTTTGAGCCAGTTCCACACTGTTTTGGTGACTGTAGCTTCTCAGCAGAGTGTGACGTCAGGGAGGGAGTTGCCTCCAGCCCGTTCTCTTTTTTCAGGGTTTCTTTGGCTATTTGGGGTCCTTTGTGGTTCCCCACAGATATTAGGAGGATTTGCTCTGTTTTGGGGGAAAATACCATGGAATTGTGGGAGGGATTGCATTCACTGTGTCCACTGCTTTGGGTAGCATGGATGTTTTAACACTATTAATTGTTCCATTCCGTGAGAACAGGCTATCTTTCCGTTTATTGGTGTGTTTTTCAGTGTCTTCATCAATGTCTTAAAGTTTTCAGTGTGCAGGTCTTTCACCTCCTTGGTTGACTTTATTCCCAGGTATTTTGTTCTTTTTGATGCAGTTGTAAATAGGGTTGCTTTCTTTCTCTTTCTGATGGTTCATTATTAGTGTTGAGAAATGCAACTGATTTCTGTGTATTGACTTTGTAACTTTACTGAATTTATTTATTAGTTCTAATAGTTGTTTTGTGGAATGAAGTGGAAAATTGGAATTCAAACATCCCACTGTTTCTACCATATCCAGGTCGTCCACAACACGGAGGACAGCGGCTCCTAGTATAACCTTCCCACAGTGCCTCTCCATGACATGTGGACTTTGGGTGAAGTGGATCTGGGTAAGGCTTGGCTTCTATATGGAAGTTTGATGTTTTCTCTGCTTTTCTGGCATGCTGTTGACATACATGATGTTTTGAAAAGTAATTGACTCTCCAGTAATTTCAAACATACAACTTTACATACGTAAAAACAAGTCTTGTACCTTGCTTAAATATACTCCTAAATATTGATGTTGACATTATTAAAAATGGAATTGTTCTCATAAATTCTTCTTCAGATTATTTTTTGCCAGCGTATGCATATAAGATAGATTTTCATGAATTGATATTTTGTTCTGTAACTTTGATTAATTAGTTGAGTAGCTCAAATAATTTCTTTGCTGATTATAGGTAGTTTTATATATAAGATGATGTGACCTATGTTCTGTGAAGAGACAGGGTTTTAATTTTTCCATTCACCCATGGATGCCTTTTCTTTCTTTCCTCAAGATTCTGGGTAGAACTTCCAGTACACTATTGAGTAATGGTGATGAAGGCCAGCTTCCTGGCCTTGTTCCTGATTTCAGGAGTAAATCTTTCAGTCTTTAACATTGAGCATGATGTTTGCTGTGGCTTTTGGTACTACTCTTTTCCATATTGAACAAATTTCCTTTTATGCCTGCTTTCTTGAGTGTTTTTCATGAAATAACACTGGATTTTCATTGTAGATGTTTTGCATTAATTGATAGGATTGTGTGTTTTTCCTTCACACCATTATTGTGGTTGAATACATTGCTTACTTTTAATATGTTGAGCAACCTGAAATTTCTGGTGTAGAGATACTTGCTTATGGCATTATCCATTTAAAGTTCTGTTGGTTTCATGTTGCTATTATTTTGTGATAGATTTTTACATTCATATTTATAAGTTATACTGGGGTAGTTTTCTTGTTGTTTTCCTTTCTTTTTAAAATCTTTTTTAAAATAGTGGTTTTATTTCATTTTAATTATTTATTTATTTTGGCCCCATCCCATGGCTTGTGGGATCTTAGTTCCCCAGTCAGGGATCGAACCCGAGCCCTTGGCAGTGAAAGCACAGAGTCCTAACCACTGGGCCACCAGAGAATTCCCCAGTTTTCTTTTCCAAGATGTATCTGTATAATCTGACTAGACTTGGCTTGGTGTAAGTGGTTTGGAGGGTTAGCATCAGGGCTGGGGCTGGTGTGAGGGTTGGGGCTGTGGATGGTGTATGGTTGCTGTTATGGTTTAAGTTTTATGGTTAATGAGTTATTTATGGGTATGGTCAATGAATCTATTTTATGGTTTGGTTATGGTTATGGTTTTGCTTATTGGTTAAGGTTTATGGTTTTGGTCTCAGGGTGTTAGGGTTCTGTGTTAGAGTGGGTGTTAGGGTTCTGTGTTAGAGTGGGTGTTAGGGTATGGGTTAGAATTGGGGTACAGGTAGGCTACGGGTAGAGCATGGGTTAGGGTAAGGTACAGGTTTAGGGTACGGGTTAGGCTAAGGTTAGGTCAGGGCTTAGGGTCAGGATCAGAGTTGAGGGTTAGGGTCCATGTCAGGATTAGCGTCAAGGTTGAGCGAGGCCATTGTTTTCTGCTCCTCCAGTGCTGGATTCTCATTGATAGCTGAATGAAATGTCTGCTCTGGTCACCCAGTGTTTCAAATTGAGCTCAGCCTTAGTCAAGGGTTCTTAGGGCCTCAGAGGTCATGCAGGGTTTCCCTCCACCCTCCCTCCTGGGAAGGGTGATGCAGGCCCCACTCTGTCTGGGCAGCCCCAGGTCCAGCATGGCCCTGACATGCAGGATACTAAGTAGACGTGATGTAAGACTTGGTGCATCAGTCTGCCAGCCCCCAGGTGCTGCCTTTTTTTTTCCTTAATTAATTAATTAATTTTTGGCTGTGTTGGGTCTGCATTGCTGCACGGAGGCTTTCTCTAGTTGCGGCGAGTGGGGGCTTCTCATTGCGGTGGCTTCTCTTGTTGCAGAGTACAGGCTCTAAGCGCGTGGGCTTCAGCAGTTGTGGCTCGCGGGTTCTAGAGCGCAGGCTCAGTAGTTGTGGTGCACGGGCTTAGTTGCTCCACAGCATGTGGGATCTTCCCGGACCAGGGCTCGAACCCGTGTCCCCTGCATTAGCAGGCAGATTCTCAACCACTGCGCCACCAGGGAAGCCCCTTGAATAGTTTTGTATTTAAAATTTGTCTGTGGGGACAATGCAGGGGACACGGCCCCGAGCCCTGGTCCGGGAAGATCCCACATGCCACAGAGCAACCAAACCTGCGCGGCACAGCTACTGAAGCCTGCGCGCCTAGAGCCCGTGCTCCGCAACATGAGAAGCCACGGCAATGAGGAGCCCGTGCACCACAAAGAAGAGTAGCCCCGCTGGACGCAACTAGAGAAAGCCCATATGCAGCAACGAAGACCCAACGCAGCCAAAAATGAATTAGAAACTAAAATAAAATTTGCCTCTGAATAACTTTGAGTGAATTTGGTATAAGTTGTAAAGTCTGCATCTACATTCACTTCATTCCAAATGGTTTCCAATTACTTGTTCCTTAACTACTTTTAGAAAACTTTTGGGATAGAGACTCCATTTTAGTTTGAATTTCCAGTTTCATGGATGCAGCAGTCCTGTCAGTAGGGCACGCTGCCTCCAGGGACCTGTGAGGGAGGCGCGGCCTGCACTTCCCTGCACTGACCACAGGGTGGCGCCGAGTTCGCCTCTCTGACCCACAGCGCATGCTCGTTCCCTGCCAACTGGATTGTGAGGGCAGCTGAGAGGAGTTGAGCTTCGTCAGGCGCGGGGGCGGGGGCCTTCGGGTAGGACGCCCGGCTCAGCGTCTCTGCTGAGAGGAGCTCGGTCTCCCGTCTCCTTAGGACTCGCTCGCTGGGGTTTCGGCTTCAGGACAAAGTGGGGCTGCGTCCACGCTGACTAGGGAACTAGGTTTCCTGAGGACCCAGGTGATGCCTGAGGAAAAGGTGAAGAGACGGTGAGGAAAAGTGGGGAGAAGCTTCCTGTGGGCGACTGACCGTTGAGGGGGTCCGTCTTTGTGTGAGCGAGGGAGGGCTTGGCGTGGGAAGCTGGGTGTTTGGTCAGGTTTGTGTGCAGGGTAGCCAGCGTGAGTTATGGGGCGTCCAGTTTTCCCAGCACCATTTATCGTGGGGAGTGTCGTGCTCCTTGGTGTGTCCTTGGTCCCTGTGTCCTAAATTCCCCGAGCCCGTCCGTGTGGGTTGAATTCTGGTCTCTCTGTCCTGTTCCTCTGGCCCCTGTGCCCGTTTTGAGCCAGTTCCACACTGTTTTGGTGACTGTAGCTTCTCAGCAGAGTGTGACGTCAGGGAGGGAGTTGCCTCCAGCCCGTTCTCTTTTTTCAGGGTTTCTTTGGCTATTTGGGGTCCTTTGTGGTTCCCCACAGATATTAGGAGGATTTGCTCTGTTTTGGGGGAAAATACCATGGAATTTTGGGAGGGATTGCATTCACTGTGTCCACTGCTTTGGGTAGCATGGATGTTTTAACACTATTAATTGTTCCATTCCGTGAGAACAGGCTATCTTTCCGTTTATTGGTGTGTTTTTCAGTGTCTTCATCAATGTCTTAAAGTTTTCAGTGTGCAGGTCTTTCACCTCCTTGGTTGACTTTATTCCCAGGTATTTTGTTCTTTTTGATGCAGTTGTAAATAGGGTTGCTTTCTTTCTCTTTCTGATGGTTCATTATTAGTGTTGAGAAATGCAACTGATTTCTGTGTATTGACTTTGCAACTTTACTGAATTTATTTATTAGTTCTAATAGTTGTTTTGTGGAATGAAGTGGAAAATTGGAATTCAAACATCCCACTGTTTCTACCATATCCAGGTCGTCCACAACACGGAGGACAGCGGCTCCTAGTATAACCTTCCCACAGTGCCTCTCCATGACATGTGGACTTTGGGTGAAGTGGATCTGGGTAAGGCTTGGCTTCTATATGGAAGTTTGATGTTTTCTCTGCTTTTCTGGCATGCTGTTGACATACATGATGTTTTGAAAAGTAATTGACTCTCCAGTAATTTCAAACATACAACTTTACATACGTAAAAACAAGTCTTGTACCTTGCTTAAATATACTCCTAAATATTGATGTTGACATTATTAAAAATGGAATTGTTCTCATAAATTCTTCTTCAGATTATTTTTTGCCAGCGTATGCATATAAGATAGATTTTCATGAATTGATATTTTGTTCTGTAACTTTGATTAATTAGTTGAGTAGCTCAAATAATTTCTTTGCTGATTATAGGTAGTTTTATATATAAGATGATGTGACCTATGTTCTGTGAAGAGACAGGGTTTTAATTTTTCCATTCACCCATGGATGCCTTTTCTTTCTTTCCTCAAGATTCTGGGTAGAACTTCCAGTACACTATTGAGTAATGGTGATGAAGGCCAGCTTCCTGGCCTTGTTCCTGATTTCAGGAGTAAATCTTTCAGTCTTTAACATTGAGCATGATGTTTGCTGTGGCTTTTGGTACTACTCTTTTCCATATTGAACAAATTTCCTTTTATGCCTGCTTTCTTGAGTGTTTTTCATGAAATAACACTGGATTTTCATTGTAGATGTTTTGCATTAATTGATAGGATTGTGTGTTTTTCCTTCACACCATTATTGTGGTTGAATACATTGCTTACTTTTAATATGTTGAGCAACCTGAAATTTCTGGTGTAGAGATACTTGCTTATGGCATTATCCATTTAAAGTTCTGTTGGTTTCATGTTGCTATTATTTTGTGATAGATTTTTACATTCATATTTATAAGTTATACTGGGGTAGTTTTCTTGTTGTTTTCCTTTCTTTTTAAAATCTTTTTTAAAATAGTGGTTTTATTTCATTTTAATTATTTATTTATTTTGGCCCCATCCCATGGCTTGTGGGATCTTAGTTCCCCAGTCAGGGATCGAACCCGAGCCCTTGGCAGTGAAAGCACAGAGTCCTAACCACTGGGCCACCAGAGAATTCCCCAGTTTTCTTTTCCAAGATGTATCTGTATAATCTGACTAGACTTGGCTTGGTGTAAGTGGTTTGGAGGGTTAGCATCAGGGCTGGGGCTGGTGTGAGGGTTGGGGCTGTGGATGGTGTATGGTTGCTGTTATGGTTTAAGTTTTATGGTTAATGAGTTACTTATGGGTATGGTCAATGAATCTATTTTATGGTTTGGTTATGGTTATGGTTTTGCTTATTGGTTAAGGTTTATGGTTTTGGTCTCAGGGTGTTAGGGTTCTGTGTTAGAGTGGGTGTTAGGGTTCTGTGTTAGAGTGGGTGTTAGGGTATGGGTTAGAATTGGGGTACAGGTAGGCTACGGGTAGAGCATGGGTTAGGGTAAGGTACAGGTTTAGGGTACGGGTTAGGCTAAGGTTAGGTCAGGGCTTAGGGTCAGGATCAGAGTTGAGGGTTAAGGTCCATGTCAGGATTAGCGTCAAGGTTGAGCGAGGCCATTGTTTTCTGCTCCTCCAGTGCTGGATTCTCATTGATAGCTGAATGAAATGTCTGCTCTGGTCACCCAGTGTTTCAAATTGAGCTCAGCCTTAGTCAAGGGTTCTTAGGGCCTCAGAGGTCATGCAGGGTTTCCCTCCACCCTCCCTCCTGGGAAGGGTGATGCAGGCCCCACTCTGTCTGGGCAGCCCCAGGTCCAGCATGGCCCTGACATGCAGGATACTAAGTAGACGTGATGTAAGACTTGGTGCATCAGTCTGCCAGCCCCCAGGTGCTGCCTTTTTTTTTCCTTAATTAATTAATTAATTTTTGGCTGTGTTGGGTCTGCATTGCTGCACGGAGGCTTTCTCTAGTTGCGGCGAGTGGGGGCTTCTCATTGCGGTGGCTTCTCTTGTTGCAGAGTACAGGCTCTAAGCGCGTGGGCTTCAGCAGTTGTGGCTCGCGGGTTCTAGAGCGCAGGCTCAGTAGTTGTGGTGCACGGGCTTAGTTGCTCCACAGCATGTGGGATCTTCCCGGACCAGGGCTCGAACCCGTGTCCCCTGCATTAGCAGGCAGATTCTCAACCACTGCGCCACCAGGGAAGCCCCTTGAATAGTTTTGTATTTAAAATTTGTCTGTGGGGACAATGCAGGGGACACGGCCCCGAGCCCTGGTCCGGGAAGATCCCACATGCCACAGAGCAACCAAACCTGCGCGGCACAGCTACTGAAGCCTGCGCGCCTAGAGCCCGTGCTCCGCAACATGAGAAGCCACGGCAATGAGGAGCCCGTGCACCACAAAGAAGAGTAGCCCCGCTGGACGCAACTAGAGAAAGCCCATATGCAGCAACGAAGACCCAACGCAGCCAAAAATGAATTAGAAACTAAAATAAAATTTGCCTCTGAATAACTTTGAGTGAATTTGGTATAAGTTGTAAAGTCTGCATCTACATTCACTTCATTCCAAATGGTTTCCAATTACTTGTTCCTTAACTACTTTTAGAAAACTTTTGGGATAGAGACTCCATTTTAGTTTGAATTTCCAGTTTCATGGATGCAGCAGTCCTGTCAGTAGGGCAGGCTGCCTCCAGGGACCTGTGAGGGAGGCGCGGCCTGCACTTCCTGCACTGACCACAGGGTGGCGCCGAGTTCGCCTCTCTGACCCACAGCGCATGCTCGTTCCCTGCCAACTGGATTGTGAGGGCAGCTGAGAGGAGTTGAGCTTCGTCAGGCGCGGGGGCGGGGGCCTTCGGGTAGGACGCCCGGCTCAGCGTCTCTGCTGAGAGGAGCTCGGTCTCCCGTCTCCTTAGGACTCGCTCGCTGGGGTTTCGGCTTCAGGACAAAGTGGGGCTGCGTCCACGCTGACTAGGGAACTAGGTTTCCTGAGGACCCAGGTGATGCCTGAGGAAAAGGTGAAGAGACGGTGAGGAAAAGTGGGGAGAAGCTTCCTGTGGGCGACTGACCGTTGAGGGGGTCCGTCTTCGTGTGAGCGAGGGAGGGCTTGGCGTGGGAAGCTGGGTGTTTGGTCAGGTTTGTGTGCAGGGTAGCCAGCGTGAGTTATGGGGCGTCCAGTTTTCCCAGCACCATTTATCGTGGGGAGTGTCGTGCTCCTTGGTGTGTCCTTGGTCCCTGTGTCCTAAATTCCCCGAGCCCGTCCGTGTGGGTTGAATTCTGGTCTCTCTGTCCTGTTCCTCTGGTCCCTGTGCCCGTTTTGAGCCAGTTCCACACTGTTTTGGTGACTGTAGCTTCTCAGCAGAGTGTGACGTCAGGGAGGGAGTTGCCTCCAGCCCGTTCTCTTTTTTCAGGGTTTCCTTGGCTATTTGGGGTCCTTTGTGGTTCCCCACAGATATTAGGAGGATTTGCTCTGTTTTGGGGGAAAATACCATGGAATTTTGGGAGGGATTGCATTCACTGTGTCCACTGCTTTGGGTAGCATGGATGTTTTAACACTATTAATTTTTCCATTCCGTGAGAACAGGCTATCTTTCCGTTTATTGGTGTGTTTTTCAGTGTCTTCATCAATGTCTTAAAGTTTTCAGTGTGCAGGTCTTTCACCTCCTTGGTTGACTTTATTCCCAGGTATTTTGTTCTTTTTGATGCAGTTGTAAATAGGGTTGCTTTCTTTCTCTTTCTGATGGTTCATTATTAGTGTTGAGAAATGCAACTGATTTCTGTGTATTGACTTTGCAACTTTACTGAATTTATTTATTAGTTCTAATAGTTGTTTTGTGGAATGAAGTGGAAAATTGGAATTCAAACATCCCACTGTTTCTACCATATCCAGGTCGTCCACAACACGGAGGACAGCGGCTCCTAGTATAACCTTCCCACAGTGCCTCTCCATGACATGTGGACTTTGGGTGAAGTGGATCTGGGTAAGGCTTGGCTTCTATATGGAAGTTTGATGTTTTCTCTGCTTTTCTGGCATGCTGTTGACATACATGATGTTTTGAAAAGTAATTGACTCTCCAGTAATTTCAAACATACAACTTTACATACGTAAAAACAAGTCTTGTACCTTGCTTAAATATACTCCTAAATATTGATGTTGACATTATTAAAAATGGAATTGTTCTCATAAATTCTTCTTCAGATTATTTTTTGCCAGCGTATGCATATAAGATAGATTTTCATGAATTGATATTTTGTTCTGTAACTTTGATTAATTAGTTGAGTAGCTCAAATAATTTCTTTGCTGATTATAGGTAGTTTTATATATAAGATGATGTGACCTATGTTCTGTGAAGAGACAGGGTTTTAATTTTTCCATTCACCCATGGATGCCTTTTCTTTCTTTCCTCAAGATTCTGGGTAGAACTTCCAGTACACTATTGAGTAATGGTGATGAAGGCCAGCTTCCTGGCCTTGTTCCTGATTTCAGGAGTAAATCTTTCAGTCTTTAACATTGAGCATGATGTTTGCTGTGGCTTTTGGTACTACTCTTTTCCATATTGAACAAATTTCCTTTTATGCCTGCTTTCTTGAGTGTTTTTCATGAAATAACACTGGATTTTCATTGTAGATGTTTTGCATTAATTGATAGGATTGTGTGTTTTTCCTTCACACCATTATTGTGGTTGAATACATTGCTTACTTTTAATATGTTGAGCAACCTGAAATTTCTGGTGTAGAGATACTTGCTTATGGCATTATCCATTTAAAGTTCTGTTGGTTTCATGTTGCTATTATTTTGTGATAGATTTTTACATTCATATTTATAAGTTATACTGGGGTAGTTTTCTTGTTGTTTTCCTTTCTTTTTAAAATCTTTTTTAAAATAGTGGTTTTATTTCATTTTAATTATTTATTTATTTTGGCCCCATCCCATGGCTTGTGGGATCTTAGTTCCCCAGTCAGGGATCGAACCCGAGCCCTTGGCAGTGAAAGCACAGAGTCCTAACCACTGGGCCACCAGAGAATTCCCCAGTTTTCTTTTCCAAGATGTATCTGTATAATCTGACTAGACTTGGCTTGGTGTAAGTGGTTTGGAGGGTTAGCATCAGGGCTGGGGCTGGTGTGAGGGTTGGGGCTGTGGATGGTGTATGGTTGCTGTTATGGTTTAAGTTTTATGGTTAATGAGTTACTTATGGGTATGGTCAATGAATCTATTTTATGGTTTGGTTATGGTTATGGTTTTGCTTATTGGTTAAGGTTTATGGTTTTGGTCTCAGGGTGTTAGGGTTCTGTGTTAGAGTGGGTGTTAGGGTTCTGTGTTAGAGTGGGTGTTAGGGTATGGGTTAGAATTGGGGTACAGGTAGGCTACGGGTAGAGCATGGGTTAGGGTAAGGTACAGGTTTAGGGTACGGGTTAGGCTAAGGTTAGGTCAGGGCTTAGGGTCAGGATCAGAGTTGAGGGTTAGGGTCCATGTCAGGATTAGCGTCAAGGTTGAGCGAGGCCATTGTTTTCTGCTCCTCCAGTGCTGGATTCTCATTGATAGCTGAATGAAATGTCTGCTCTGGTCACCCAGTGTTTCAAATTGAGCTCAGCCTTAGTCAAGGGTTCTTAGGGCCTCAGAGGTCATGCAGGGTTTCCCTCCACCCTCCCTCCTGGGAAGGGTGATGCAGGCCCCACTCTGTCTGGGCAGCCCCAGGTCCAGCATGGCCCTGACATGCAGGATACTAAGTAGACGTGATGTAAGACTTGGTGCATCAGTCTGCCAGCCCCCAGGTGCTGCCTTTTTTTTTTCCTTAATTAATTAATTAATTTTTGGCTGTGTTGGGTCTGCATTGCTGCACGGAGGCTTTCTCTAGTTGCGGCGAGTGGGGGCTTCTCATTGCGGTGGCTTCTCTTGTTGCAGAGTACAGGCTCTAAGCGCGTGGGCTTCAGCAGTTGTGGCTCGCGGGTTCTAGAGCGCAGGCTCAGTAGTTGTGGTGCACGGGCTTAGTTGCTCCACAGCATGTGGGATCTTCCCGGACCAGGGCTCGAACCCGTGTCCCCTGCATTAGCAGGCAGATTCTCAACCACTGCGCCACCAGGGAAGCCCCTTGAATAGTTTTGTATTTAAAATTTGTCTGTGGGGACAATGCAGGGGACACGGCCCCGAGCCCTGGTCCGGGAAGATCCCACATGCCACAGAGCAACCAAACCTGCGCGGCACAGCTACTGAAGCCTGCGCGCCTAGAGCCCGTGCTCCGCAACATGAGAAGCCACGGCAATGAGGAGCCCGTGCACCACAAAGAAGAGTAGCCCCGCTGGACGCAACTAGAGAAAGCCCATATGCAGCAACGAAGACCCAACGCAGCCAAAAATGAATTAGAAACTAAAATAAAATTTGCCTCTGAATAACTTTGAGTGAATTTGGTATAAGTTGTAAAGTCTGCATCTACATTCACTTCATTCCAAATGGTTTCCAATTACTTGTTCCTTAACTACTTTTAGAAAACTTTTGGGATAGAGACTCCATTTTAGTTTGAATTTCCAGTTTCATGGATGCAGCAGTCCTGTCAGTAGGGCACGCTGCCTCCAGGGACCTGTGAGGGAGGCGCGGCCTGCACTTCCCTGCACTGACCACAGGGTGGCGCCGAGTTCGCCTCTCTGACCCACAGCGCATGCTCGTTCCCTGCCAACTGGATTGTGAGGGCAGCTGAGAGGAGTTGAGCTTCGTCAGGCGCGGGGGCGGGGGCCTTCGGGTAGGACGCCCGGCTCAGCGTCTCTGCTGAGAGGAGCTCGGTCTCCCGTCTCCTTAGGACTCGCTCGCTGGGGTTTCGGCTTCAGGACAAAGTGGGGCTGCGTCCACGCTGACTAGGGAACTAGGTTTCCTGAGGACCCAGGTGATGCCTGAGGAAAAGGTGAAGAGACGGTGAGGAAAAGTGGGGAGAAGCTTCCTGTGGGCGACTGACCGTTGAGGGGGTCCGTCTTCGTGTGAGCGAGGGAGGGCTTGGCGTGGAAAGCTGGGTGTTTGGTCAGGTTTGTGTGCAGGGCAGCCAGCGTGAGTTATGGGGCGTCCAGTTTTCCCAGCACCATTTATCGTGGGGAGTGTCGTGCTCCTTGGTGTGTCCTTGGTCCCTGTGTCCTAAATTCACCGAGCCCGTCCGTGTGGGTTGAATTCTGGTCTCTCTGTCCTGTTCCTCTGGTCCCTGTGCCCGTTTTGAGCCAGTTCCACACTGTTTTGGTGACTGTAGCTTCTCAGCAGAGTGGACGTCAGGGAGGGAGTTGCCTCCAGCCCGTTCTCTTTTTTCAGGGTTTCTTTGGCTATTTGGGGTCCTTTGTGGTTCCCCACAGATATTAGGAGGATTTGCTCTGTTTTGGGGGAAAACACCATGGAATTTTGGGAGGGATTGCATTCACTGTGTCCACTGCTTTGGGTAGCATGGATGTTTTAACACTATTAATTGTTCCATTCCGTGAGAACAGGCTATCTTTCCGTTTATTGGTGTGTTTTTCAGTGTCTTCATCAATGTCTTAAAGTTTTCAGTGTGCAGGTCTTTCACCTCCTTGGTTGACTTTATTCCCAGGTATTTTGTTCTTTTTGATGCAGTTGTAAATAGGGTTGCTTTCTTTCTCTTTCTGATGGTTCATTATTAGTGTTGAGAAATGCAACTGATTTCTGTGTATTGACTTTGCAACTTTACTGAATTTATTTATTAGTTCTAATAGTTGTTTTGTGGAATGAAGTGGAAAATTGGAATTCAAACATCCCACTGTTTCTACCATATCCAGGTCGTCCACAACACGGAGGACAGCGGCTCCTAGTATAACCTTCCCACAGTGCCTCTCCATGACATGTGGACTTTGGGTGAAGTGGATCTGGGTAAGGCTTGGCTTCTATATGGAAGTTTGATGTTTTCTCTGCTTTTCTGGCATGCTGTTGACATACATGATGTTTTGAAAAGTAATTGACTCTCCAGTAATTTCAAACATACAACTTTACATACATAAAAACAAGTCTTGTACCTTGCTTAAATATACTCCTAAATATTGATGTTGACATTATTAAAAATGGAATTGTTCTCATAAATTCTTCTTCAGATTATTTTTTGCCAGCGTATGCATATAAGATAGATTTTCATGAATTGATATTTTGTTCTGTAACTTTGATTAATTAGTTGAGTAGCTCAAATAATTTCTTTGCTGATTATAGGTAGTTTTATATATAAGATGATGTGACCTATGTTCTGTGAAGAGACAGGGTTTTAATTTTTCCATTCACCCATGGATGCCTTTTCTTTCTTTCCTCAAGATTCTGGGTAGAACTTCCAGTACACTATTGAGTAATGGTGATGAAGGCCAGCTTCCTGGCCTTGTTCCTGATTTCAGGAGTAAATCTTTCAGTCTTTAACATTGAGCATGATGTTTGCTGTGGCTTTTGGTACTACTCTTTTCCATATTGAACAAATTTCCTTTTATGCCTGCTTTCTTGAGTGTTTTTCATGAAATAACACTGGATTTTCATTGTAGATGTTTTGCATTAATTGATAGGATTGTGTGTTTTTCCTTCACACCATTATTGTGGTTGAATACATTGCTTACTTTTAATATGTTGAGCAACCTGAAATTTCTGGTGTAGAGATACTTGCTTATGGCATTATCCATTTAAAGTTCTGTTGGTTTCATGTTGCTATTATTTTGTGATAGATTTTTACATTCATATTTATAAGTTATACTGGGGTACTTTTCTTGTTGTTTTCCTTTCTTTTTAAAATCTTTTTTAAAATAGTGGTTTTATTTCATTTTAATTATTTATTTATTTTGGCCCCATCCCATGGCTTGTGGGATCTTAGTTCCCCAGTCAGGGATCGAACCCGAGCCCTTGGCAGTGAAAGCACAGAGTCCTAACCACTGGGCCACCAGAGAATTCCCCAGTTTTCTTTTCCAAGATGTATCTGTATAATCTGACTAGACTTGGCTTGGTGTAAGTGGTTTGGAGGGTTAGCATCAGGGCTGGGGCTGGTGTGAGGGTTGGGGCTGTGGATGGTGTATGGTTGCTGTTATGGTTTAAGTTTTATGGTTAATGAGTTATTTATGGGTATGGTCAATGAATCTATTTTATGGTTTGGTTATGGTTATGGTTTTGCTTATTGGTTAAGGTTTATGGTTTTGGTCTCAGGGTGGTAGGGTTCTGTGTTAGAGTGGGTGTTAGGGTTCTGTGTTAGAGTGGGTGTTAGGGTATGGGTTAGAATTGGGGTACAGGTAGGCTACGGGTAGAGCATGGGTTAGGGTAAGGTACAGGTTTAGGGTACGGGTTAGGCTAAGGTTAGGTCAGGGCTTAGGGTCAGGATCAGAGTTGAGGGTTAGGGTCCATGTCAGGATTAGCGTCAAGGTTGAGCGAGGCCATTGTTTTCTGCTCCTCCAGTGCTGGATTCTCATTGATAGCTGAATGAAATGTCTGCTCTGGTCACCCAGTGTTTCAAATTGAGCTCAGCCTTAGTCAAGGGTTCTTAGGGCCTCAGAGGTCATGCAGGGTTTCCCTCCACCCTCCCTCCTGGGAAGGGTGATGCAGGCCCCACTCTGTCTGGGCAGCCCCAGGTCCAGCATGGCCCTGACATGCAGGATACTAAGTAGACGTGATGTAAGACTTGGTGCATCAGTCTGCCAGCCCCCAGGTGCTGCCTTTTTTTTTTCCTTAATTAATTAATTTTTGGCTGTGTTGGGTCTGCATTGCTGCACGGAGGCTTTCTCTAGTTGCGGCGAGTGGGGGCTTCTCATTGCGGTGGCTTCTCTTGTTGCAGAGTACAGGCTCTAAGCGCGTGGGCTTCAGCAGTTGTGGCTCGCGGGTTCTAGAGCGCAGGCTCAGTAGTTGTGGTGCACGGGCTTAGTTGCTCCACAGCATGTGGGATCTTCCCGGACCAGGGCTCGAACCCGTGTCCCCTGCATTAGCAGGTACATTCTCAACCACTGCGCCACCAGGGAAGCCCCTTGAATAGTTTTGTATTTAAAATTTGTCTGTGGGGACAATGCAGGTGACACGGGCCCGAGCCCTGGTCCGGGAAGATGCCACATGCCACAGAGCAACCAAACCTGCGCGGCACAGCTACTGAAGCCTGCGCGCCTAGAGCCCGTGCTCCGCAACATGAGAAGCCACGGCAATGAGGAGCCCGTGCACCACAAAGAAGAGTAGCCCCGCTGGAAGCAACTAGAGAAAGCCCATATGCAGCAACGAAGACCCAACGCAGCCAAAAATGAATTAGAAACTAAAATAAAATTTGCCTCTGAATAACTTTGAGTGAATTTGGTATAAGTTGTAAAGTTTGCATCTACATTCACTTCATTCCAAATGGTTTCCAATTAATTGTTCCTTAACTACTTTTAGAAAACTTTTGGGATAGAGACTCCATTTTAGTTTGAATTTCCAGTTTCATGGATGCAGCAGTCCTGTCAGTAGGGCACGCTGCCTCCAGGGACCTGTGAGGGAGGCGCGGCCTGCACTTCCTGCACTGACCACAGGGTGGCGCCGAGTTCGCCTCTCTGCCCCACAGCGCATGCTCGTTCCCTGCGAACTGGATTGTGAGGGCAGCTGAGAGGAGTTGAGCCTCCTCAGGCGCGGGGGCGGGGGCCTTCGGGTAGGAGGCCCGGCTCAGCGTCTCTGCTGAGAGGAGCTCGGTCTCCCGTCTCCTTAGGACTCGCTGGGGTTTCGGCTTCAGGACAAAGTGGGGCTGCGTCCACGCTGACTAGGGAACTAGGTTTCCTGAGGACCCAGGTGATGCCTGAGGAAAAGGTGAAGAGACGGTGAGGAAAAGTGGGGAGAAGCTTCCTGTGGGCGACTGACCGTTGAGGGGGTCCGTCTTCGTGTGAGCGAGGGAGGGCTTGGCGTGGGAAGCTGGGTGTTTGGTCAGGTTTGTGTGCAGGGTAGCCAGCGTGAGTTATGGGGCGTCCAGTTTTCCCAGCACCATTTATCGTGGGGAGTGTCGTGCTCCTTGGTGTGTCCTTGGTCCCTGTGTCCTAAATTCCCCGAGCCCGTCCGTGTGGGTTGAATTCTGGTCTCTCTGTCCTGTTCCTCTGGTCCCTGTGCCCGTTTTGAGCCAGTTCCACACTGTTTTGGTGACTGTAGCTTCTCAGCAGAGTGTGACGTCAGGGAGGGAGTTGCCTCCAGCCCGTTCTCTTTTTTCAGGGTTTCTTTGGCTATTTGGGGTCCTTTGTGGTTCCCCACAGATATTAGGAGGATTTGCTCTGTTTTGGGGGAAAATACCATGGAATTTTGGGAGGGATTGCATTCACTGTGTCCACTGCTTTGGGTAGCATGGATGTTTTAACACTATTAATTGTTCCATTCCGTGAGAACAGGCTATCTTTCCGTTTATTGGTGTGTTTTTCAGTGTCTTCATCAATGTCTTAAAGTTTTCAGTGTGCAGGTCTTTCACCTCCTTGGTTGACTTTATTCCCAGGTATTTTGTTCTTTTTGATGCAGTTGTAAATAGGGTTGCTTTCTTTCTCTTTCTGATGGTTCATTATTAGTGTTGAGAAATGCAACTGATTTCTGTGTATTGACTTTGCAACTTTACTGAATTTATTTATTAGTTCTAATAGTTGTTTTGTGGAATGAAGTGGAAAATTGGAATTCAAACATCCCACTGTTTCTACCATATCCAGGTCGTCCACAACACGGAGGACAGCGGCTCCTAGTATAACCTTCCCACAGTGCCTCTCCATGACATGTGGACTTTGGGTGAAGTGGATCTGGGTAAGGCTTGGCTTCTATATGGAAGTTTGATGTTTTCTCTGCTTTTCTGGCATGCTGTTGACATACATGATGTTTTGAAAAGTAATTGACTCTCCAGTAATTTCAAACATACAACTTTACATACGTAAAAACAAGTCTTGTACCTTGCTTAAATATACTCCTAAATATTGATGTTGACATTATTAAAAATGGAATTGTTCTCATAAATTCTTCTTCAGATTATTTTTTGCCAGCGTATGCATATAAGATAGATTTTCATGAATTGATATTTTGTTCTGTAACTTTGATTAATTAGTTGAGTAGCTCAAATAATTTCTTTGCTGATTATAGGTAGTTTTATATATAAGATGATGTGACCTATGTTCTGTGAAGAGACAGGGTTTTAATTTTTCCATTCACCCATGGATGCCTTTTCTTTCTTTCCTCAAGATTCTGGGTAGAACTTCCAGTACACTATTGAGTAATGGTGATGAAGGCCAGCTTCCTGGCCTTGTTCCTGATTTCAGGAGTAAATCTTTCAGTCTTTAACATTGAGCATGATGTTTGCTGTGGCTTTTGGTACTACTCTTTTCCATATTGAACAAATTTCCTTTTATGCCTGCTTTCTTGAGTGTTTTTCATGAAATAACACTGGATTTTCATTGTAGATGTTTTGCATTAATTGATAGGATTGTGTGTTTTTCCTTCACACCATTATTGTGGTTGAATACATTGCTTACTTTTAATATGTTGAGCAACCTGAAATTTCTGGTGTAGAGATACTTGCTTATGGCATTATCCATTTAAAGTTCTGTTGGTTTCATGTTGCTATTATTTTGTGATAGATTTTTACATTCATATTTATAAGTTATACTGGGGTACTTTTCTTGTTGTTTTCCTTTCTTTTTAAAATCTTTTTTAAAATAGTGGTTTTATTTCATTTTAATTATTTATTTATTTTGGCCCCATCCCATGGCTTGTGGGATCTTAGTTCCCCAGTCAGGGATCGAACCCGAGCCCTTGGCAGTGAAAGCACAGAGTCCTAACCACTGGGCCACCAGAGAATTCCCCAGTTTTCTTTTCCAAGATGTATCTGTATAATCTGACTAGACTTGGCTTGGTGTAAGTGGTTTGGAGGGTTAGCATCAGGGCTGGGGCTGGTGTGAGGGTTGGGGCTGTGGATGGTGTATGGTTGCTGTTATGGTTTAAGTTTTATGGTTAATGAGTTATTTATGGGTATGGTCAATGAATCTATTTTATGGTTTGGTTATGGTTATGGTTTTGCTTATTGGTTAAGGTTTATGGTTTTGGTCTCAGGGTGGTAGGGTTCTGTGTTAGAGTGGGTGTTAGGGTTCTGTGTTAGAGTGGGTGTTAGGGTATGGGTTAGAATTGGGGTACAGGTAGGCTACGGGTAGAGCATGGGTTAGGGTAAGGTACAGGTTTAGGGTACGGGTTAGGCTAAGGTTAGGTCAGGGCTTAGGGTCAGGATCAGAGTTGAGGGTTAGGGTCCATGTCAGGATTAGCGTCAAGGTTGAGCGAGGCCATTGTTTTCTGCTCCTCCAGTGCTGGATTCTCATTGATAGCTGAATGAAATGTCTGCTCTGGTCACCCAGTGTTTCAAATTGAGCTCAGCCTTAGTCAAGGGTTCTTAGGGCCTCAGAGGTCATGCAGGGTTTCCCTCCACCCTCCCTCCTGGGAAGGGTGATGCAGGCCCCACTCTGTCTGGGCAGCCCCAGGTCCAGCATGGCCCTGACATGCAGGATACTAAGTAGACGTGATGTAAGACTTGGTGCATCAGTCTGCCAGCCCCCAGGTGCTGCCTTTTTTTTTTTCCTTAATTAATTAATTAATTTTTGGCTGTGTTGGGTCTGCATTGCTGCACGGAGGCTTTCTCTAGTTGCGGCGAGTGGGGGCTTCTCATTGCGGTGGCTTCTCTTGTTGCAGAGTACAGGCTCTAAGCGCGTGGGCTTCAGCAGTTGTGGCTCGCGGGTTCTAGAGCGCAGGCTCAGTAGTTGTGGTGCACGGGCTTAGTTGCTCCACAGCATGTGGGATCTTCCCGGACCAGGGCTCGAACCCGTGTCCCCTGCATTAGCAGGCAGATTCTCAACCACTGCGCCACCAGGGAAGCCCCTTGAATAGTTTTGTATTTAAAATTTGTCTGTGGGGACAATGCAGGGGACACGGCCCCGAGCCCTGGTCCGGGAAGATCCCACATGCCACAGAGCAACCAAACCTGCGCGGCACAGCTACTGAAGCCTGCGCGCCTAGAGCCCGTGCTCCGCAACATGAGAAGCCACGGCAATGAGGAGCCCGTGCACCACAAAGAAGAGTAGCCCCGCTGGACGCAACTAGAGAAAGCCCATATGCAGCAACGAAGACCCAACGCAGCCAAAAATGAATTAGAAACTAAAATAAAATTTGCCTCTGAATAACTTTGAGTGAATTTGGTATAAGTTGTAAAGTCTGCATCTACATTCACTTCATTCCAAATGGTTTCCAATTACTTGTTCCTTAACTACTTTTAGAAAACTTTTGGGATAGAGACTCCATTTTAGTTTGAATTTCCAGTTTCATGGATGCAGCAGTCCTGTCAGTAGGGCAGGCTGCCTCCAGGGACCTGTGAGGGAGGCGCGGCCTGCACTTCCCTGCACTGACCACAGGGTGGCGCCGAGTTCGCCTCTCTGACCCACAGCGCATGCTCGTTCCCTGCCAACTGGATTGTGAGGGCAGCTGAGAGGAGTTGAGCTTCGTCAGGCGCGGGGGCGGGGGCCTTCGGGTAGGACGCCCGGCTCAGCGTCTCTGCTGAGAGGAGCTCGGTCTCCCGTCTCCTTAGGACTCGCTCGCTGGGGTTTCGGCTTCAGGACAAAGTGGGGCTGCGTCCACGCTGACTAGGGAACTAGGTTTCCTGAGGACCCAGGTGATGCCTGAGGCAAAGGTGAAGAGACGGTGAGGAAAAGTGGGGAGAAGCTTCCTGTGGGCGACTGACCGTTGAGGGGGTCCGTCTTCGTGTGAGCGAGGGAGGGCTTGGCGTGGGAAGCTGGGTGTTTGGTCAGGTTTGTGTGCAGGGTAGCCAGCGTGAGTTATGGGGCGTCCAGTTTTCCCAGCACCATTTATCGTGGGGAGTGTCGTGCTCCTTGGTGTGTCCTTGGTCCCTGTGTCCTAAATTCCCCGAGCCCGTCCGTGTGGGTTGAATTCTGGTCTCTCTGTCCTGTTCCTCTGGTCCCTGTGCCCGTTTTGAGCCAGTTCCACACTGTTTTGGTGACTGTAGCTTCTCAGCAGAGTGTGACGTCAGGGAGGGAGTTGCCTCCAGCCCGTTCTCTTTTTTCAGGGTTTCTTTGGCTATTTGGGGTCCTTTGTGGTTCCCCACAGATATTAGGAGGATTTGCTCTGTTTTGGGGGAAAATACCATGGAATTTTGGGAGGGATTGCATTCACTGTGTCCACTGCTTTGGGTAGCATGGATGTTTTAACACTATTAATTGTTCCATTCCGTGAGAACAGGCTATCTTTCCGTTTATTGGTGTGTTTTTCAGTGTCTTCATCAATGTCTTAAAGTTTTCAGTGTGCAGGTCTTTCACCTCCTTGGTTGACTTTATTCCCAGGTATTTTGTTCTTTTTGATGCAGTTGTAAATAGGGTTGCTTTCTTTCTCTTTCTGATGGTTCATTATTAGTGTTGAGAAATGCAACTGATTTCTGTGTATTGACTTTGCAACTTTACTGAATTTATTTATTAGTTCTAATAGTTGTTTTGTGGAATGAAGTGGAAAATTGGAATTCAAACATCCCACTGTTTCTACCATATCCAGGTCGTCCACAACACGGAGGACAGCGGCTCCTAGTATAACCTTCCCACAGTGCCTCTCCATGACATGTGGACTTTGGGTGAAGTGGATCTGGGTAAGGCTTGGCTTCTATATGGAAGTTTGATGTTTTCTCTGCTTTTCTGGCATGCTGTTGACATACATGATGTTTTGAAAAGTAATTGACTCTCCAGTAATTTCAAACATACAACTTTACATACGTAAAAACAAGTCTTGTACCTTGCTTAAATATACTCCTAAATATTGATGTTGACATTATTAAAAATGGAATTGTTCTCATAAATTCTTCTTCAGATTATTTTTTGCCAGCGTATGCATATAAGATAGATTTTCATGAATTGATATTTTGTTCTGTAACTTTGATTAATTAGTTGAGTAGCTCAAATAATTTCTTTGCTGATTATAGGTAGTTTTATATATAAGATGATGTGACCTATGTTCTGTGAAGAGACAGGGTTTTAATTTTTCCATTCACCCATGGATGCCTTTTCTTTCTTTCCTCAAGATTCTGGGTAGAACTTCCAGTACACTATTGAGTAATGGTGATGAAGGCCAGCTTCCTGGCCTTGTTCCTGATTTCAGGAGTAAATCTTTCAGTCTTTAACATTGAGCATGATGTTTGCTGTGGCTTTTGGTACTACTCTTTTCCATATTGAACAAATTTCCTTTTATGCCTGCTTTCTTGAGTGTTTTTCATGAAATAACACTGGATTTTCATTGTAGATGTTTTGCATTAATTGATAGGATTGTGTGTTTTTCCTTCACACCATTATTGTGGTTGAATACATTGCTTACTTTTAATATGTTGAGCAACCTGAAATTTCTGGTGTAGAGATACTTGCGTATGGCATTATCCATTTAAAGTTCTGTTGGTTTCATGTTGCTATTATTTTGTGATAGATTTTTACATTCATATTTATAAGTTATACTGGGGTACTTTTCTTGTTGTTTTCCTTTCTTTTTAAAATCTTTTTTAAAATAGTGGTTTTATTTCATTTTAATTATTTATTTATTTTGGCCCCATCCCATGGCTTGTGGGATCTTAGTTCCCCAGTCAGGGATCGAACCCGAGCCCTTGGCAGTGAAAGCACAGAGTCCTAACCACTGGGCCACCAGAGAATTCCCCAGTTTTCTTTTCCAAGATGTATCTGTATAATCTGACTAGACTTGGCTTGGTGTAAGTGGTTTGGAGGGTTAGCATCAGGGCTGGGGCTGGTGTGAGGGTTGGGGCTGTGGATGGTGTATGGTTGCTGTTATGGTTTAAGTTTTATGGTTAATGAGTTATTTATGGGTATGGTCAATGAATCTATTTTATGGTTTGGTTATGGTTATGGTTTTGCTTATTGGTTAAGGTTTATGGTTTTGGTCTCAGGGTGGTAGGGTTCTGTGTTAGAGTGGGTGTTAGGGTTCTGTGTTAGAGTGGGTGTTAGGGTATGGGTTAGAATTGGGGTACAGGTAGGCTACGGGTAGAGCATGGGTTAGGGTAAGGTACAGGTTTAGGGTACGGGTTAGGCTAAGGTTAGGTCAGGGCTTAGGGTCAGGATCAGAGTTGAGGGTTAGGGTCCATGTCAGGATTAGCGTCAAGGTTGAGCGAGGCCATTGTTTTCTGCTCCTCCAGTGCTGGATTCTCATTGATAGCTGAATGAAATGTCTGCTCTGGTCACCCAGTGTTTCAAATTGAGCTCAGCCTTAGTCAAGGGTTCTTAGGGCCTCAGAGGTCATGCAGGGTTTCCCTCCACCCTCCCTCCTGGGAAGGGTGATGCAGGCCCCACTCTGTCTGGGCAGCCCCAGGTCCAGCATGGCCCTGACATGCAGGATACTAAGTAGACGTGATGTAAGACTTGGTGCATCAGTCTGCCAGCCCCCAGGTGCTGCCTTTTTTTTTTCCTTAATTAATTAATTTTTGGCTGTGTTGGGTCTGCATTGCTGCACGGAGGCTTTCTCTAGTTGCGGCGAGTGGGGGCTTCTCATTGCGGTGGCTTCTCTTGTTGCAGAGTACAGGCTCTAAGCGCGTGGGCTTCAGCAGTTGTGGCTCGCGGGTTCTAGAGCGCAGGCTCAGTAGTTGTGGTGCACGGGCTTAGTTGCTCCACAGCATGTGGGATCTTCCCGGACCAGGGCTCGAACCCGTGTCCCCTGCATTAGCAGGTACATTCTCAACCACTGCGCCACCAGGGAAGCCCCTTGAATAGTTTTGTATTTAAAATTTGTCTGTGGGGACAATGCAGGTGACACGGGCCCGAGCCCTGGTCCGGGAAGATGCCACATGCCACAGAGCAACCAAACCTGCGCGGCACAGCTACTGAAGCCTGCGCGCCTAGAGCCCGTGCTCCGCAACATGAGAAGCCACGGCAATGAGGAGCCCGTGCACCACAAAGAAGAGTAGCCCCGCTGGAAGCAACTAGAGAAAGCCCATATGCAGCAACGAAGACCCAACGCAGCCAAAAATGAATTAGAAACTAAAATAAAATTTGCCTCTGAATAACTTTGAGTGAATTTGGTATAAGTTGTAAAGTTTGCATCTACATTCACTTCATTCCAAATGGTTTCCAATTAATTGTTCCTTAACTACTTTTAGAAAACTTTTGGGATAGAGACTCCATTTTAGTTTGAATTTCCAGTTTCATGGATGCAGCAGTCCTGTCAGTAGGGCACGCTGCCTCCAGGGACCTGTGAGGGAGGCGCGGCCTGCACTTCCTGCACTGACCACAGGGTGGCGCCGAGTTCGCCTCTCTGCCCCACAGCGCATGCTCGTTCCCTGCGAACTGGATTGTGAGGGCAGCTGAGAGGAGTTGAGCCTCCTCAGGCGCGGGGGCGGGGGCCTTCGGGTAGGAGGCCCGGCTCAGCGTCTCTGCTGAGAGGAGCTCGGTCTCCCGTCTCCTTAGGACTCGCTGGGGTTTCGGCTTCAGGACAAAGTGGGGCTGCGTCCACGCTGACTAGGGAACTAGGTTTCCTGAGGACCCAGGTGATGCCTGAGGAAAAGGTGAAGAGACGGTGAGGAAAAGTGGGGAGAAGCTTCCTGTGGGCGACTGACCGTTGAGGGGGTCCGTCTTCGTGTGAGCGAGGGAGGGCTTGGCGTGGGAAGCTGGGTGTTTGGTCAGGTTTGTGTGCAGGGTAGCCAGCGTGAGTTATGGGGCGTCCAGTTTTCCCAGCACCATTTATCGTGGGGAGTGTCGTGCTCCTTGGTGTGTCCTTGGTCCCTGTGTCCTAAATTCCCCGAGCCCGTCCGTGTGGGTTGAATTCTGGTCTCTCTGTCCTGTTCCTCTGGTCCCTGTGCCCGTTTTGAGCCAGTTCCACACTGTTTTGGTGACTGTAGCTTCTCAGCAGAGTGTGACGTCAGGGAGGGAGTTGCCTCCAGCCCGTTCTCTTTTTTCAGGGTTTCTTTGGCTATTTGGGGTCCTTTGTGGTTCCCCACAGATATTAGGAGGATTTGCTCTGTTTTGGGGGAAAATACCATGGAATTTTGGGAGGAATTGCATTCACTGTGTCCACTGCTTTGGGTAGCATGGATGTTTTAACACTATTAATTGTTCCATTCCGTGAGAACAGGCTATCTTTCCGTTTATTGGTGTGTTTTTCAGTGTCTTCATCAATGTCTTAAAGTTTTCAGTGTGCAGGTCTTTCACCTCCTTGGTTGACTTTATTCCCAGGTATTTTGTTCTTTTTGATGCAGTTGTAAATAGGGTTGCTTTCTTTCTCTTTCTGATGGTTCATTATTAGTGTTGAGAAATGCAACTGATTTCTGTGTATTGACTTTGCAACTTTACTGAATTTATTTATTAGTTCTAATAGTTGTTTTGTGGAATGAAGTGGAAAATTGGAATTCAAACATCCCACTGTTTCTACCATATCCAGGTCGTCCACAACACGGAGGACAGCGGCTCCTAGTATAACCTTCCCACAGTGCCTCTCCATGACATGTGGACTTTGGGTGAAGTGGATCTGGGTAAGGCTTGGCTTCTATATGGAAGTTTGATGTTTTCTCTGCTTTTCTGGCATGCTGTTGACATACATGATGTTTTGAAAAGTAATTGACTCTCCAGTAATTTCAAACATACAACTTTACATACGTAAAAACAAGTCTTGTACCTTGCTTAAATATACTCCTAAATATTGATGTTGACATTATTAAAAATGGAATTGTTCTCATAAATTCTTCTTCAGATTATTTTTTGCCAGCGTATGCATATAAGATAGATTTTCATGAATTGATATTTTGTTCTGTAACTTTGATTAATTAGTTGAGTAGCTCAAATAATTTCTTTGCTGATTATAGGTAGTTTTATATATAAGATGATGTGACCTATGTTCTGTGAAGAGACAGGGTTTTAATTTTTCCATTCACCCATGGATGCCTTTTCTTTCTTTCCTCAAGATTCTGGGTAGAACTTCCAGTACACTATTGAGTAATGGTGATGAAGGCCAGCTTCCTGGCCTTGTTCCTGATTTCAGGAGTAAATCTTTCAGTCTTTAACATTGAGCATGATGTTTGCTGTGGCTTTTGGTACTACTCTTTTCCATATTGAACAAATTTCCTTTTATGCCTGCTTTCTTGAGTGTTTTTCATGAAATAACACTGGATTTTCATTGTAGATGTTTTGCATTAATTGATAGGATTGTGTGTTTTTCCTTCACACCATTATTGTGGTTGAATACATTGCTTACTTTTAATATGTTGAGCAACCTGAAATTTCTGGTGTAGAGATACTTGCTTATGGCATTATCCATTTAAAGTTCTGTTGGTTTCATGTTGCTATTATTTTGTGATAGATTTTTACATTCATATTTATAAGTTATACTGGGGTACTTTTCTTGTTGTTTTCCTTTCTTTTTAAAATCTTTTTTAAAATAGTGGTTTTATTTCATTTTAATTATTTATTTATTTTGGCCCCATCCCATGGCTTGTGGGATCTTAGTTCCCCAGTCAGGGATCGAACCCGAGCCCTTGGCAGTGAAAGCACAGAGTCCTAACCACTGGGCCACCAGAGAATTCCCCAGTTTTCTTTTCCAAGATGTATCTGTATAATCTGACTAGACTTGGCTTGGTGTAAGTGGTTTGGAGGGTTAGCATCAGGGCTGGGGCTGGTGTGAGGGTTGGGGCTGTGGATGGTGTATGGTTGCTGTTATGGTTTAAGTTTTATGGTTAATGAGTTACTTATGGGTATGGTCAATGAATCTATTTTATGGTTTGGTTATGGTTATGGTTTTGCTTATTGGTTAAGGTTTATGGTTTTGGTCTCAGGGTGTTAGGGTTCTGTGTTAGAGTGGGTGTTAGGGTTCTGTGTTAGAGTGGGTGTTAGGGTATGGGTTAGAATTGGGGTACAGGTAGGCTACGGGTAGAGCATGGGTTAGGGTAAGGTACAGGTTTAGGGTACGGGTTAGGCTAAGGTTAGGTCAGGGCTTAGGGTCAGGATCAGAGTTGAGGGTTAGGGTCCATGTCAGGATTAGCGTCAAGGTTGAGCGAGGCCATTGTTTTCTGCTCCTCCAGTGCTGGATTCTCATTGATAGCTGAATGAAATGTCTGCTCTGGTCACCCAGTGTTTCAAATTGAGCTCAGCCTTAGTCAAGGGTTCTTAGGGCCTCAGAGGTCATGCAGGGTTTCCCTCCACCCTCCCTCCTGGGAAGGGTGATGCAGGCCCCACTCTGTCTGGGCAGCCCCAGGTCCAGCATGGCCCTGACATGCAGGATACTAAGTAGACGTGATGTAAGACTTGGTGCATCAGTCTGCCAGCCCCCAGGTGCTGCCTTTTTTTTTTTCCTTAATTAATTAATTAATTTTTGGCTGTGTTGGGTCTGCATTGCTGCACGGAGGCTTTCTCTAGTTGCGGCGAGTGGGGGCTTCTCATTGCGGTGGCTTCTCTTGTTGCAGAGTACAGGCTCTAAGCGCGTGGGCTTCAGCAGTTGTGGCTCGCGGGTTCTAGAGCGCAGGCTCAGTAGTTGTGGTGCACGGGCTTAGTTGCTCCACAGCATGTGGGATCTTCCCGGACCAGGGCTCGAACCCGTGTCCCCTGCATTAGCAGGCAGATTCTCAACCACTGCGCCACCAGGGAAGCCCCTTGAATAGTTTTGTATTTAAAATTTGTCTGTGGGGACAATGCAGGGGACACGGCCCCGAGCCCTGGTCCGGGAAGATCCCACATGCCACAGAGCAACCAAACCTGCGCGGCACAGCTACTGAAGCCTGCGCGCCTAGAGCCCGTGCTCCGCAACATGAGAAGCCACGGCAATGAGGAGCCCGTGCACCACAAAGAAGAGTAGCCCCGCTGGACGCAACTAGAGAAAGCCCATATGCAGCAACGAAGACCCAACGCAGCCAAAAATGAATTAGAAACTAAAATAAAATTTGCCTCTGAATAACTTTGAGTGAATTTGGTATAAGTTGTAAAGTCTGCATCTACATTCACTTCATTCCAAATGGTTTCCAATTACTTGTTCCTTAACTACTTTTAGAAAACTTTTGGGATAGAGACTCCATTTTAGTTTGAATTTCCAGTTTCATGGATGCAGCAGTCCTGTCAGTAGGGCAGGCTGCCTCCAGGGACCTGTGAGGGAGGCGCGGCCTGCACTTCCCTGCACTGACCACAGGGTGGCGCCGAGTTCGCCTCTCTGACCCACAGCGCATGCTCGTTCCCTGCCAACTGGATTGTGAGGGCAGCTGAGAGGAGTTGAGCTTCGTCAGGCGCGGGGGCGGGGGCCTTCGGGTAGGACGCCCGGCTCAGCGTCTCTGCTGAGAGGAGCTCGGTCTCCCGTCTCCTTAGGACTCGCTCGCTGGGGTTTCGGCTTCAGGACAAAGTGGGGCTGCGTCCACGCTGACTAGGGAACTAGGTTTCCTGAGGACCCAGGTGATGCCTGAGGCAAAGGTGAAGAGACGGTGAGGAAAAGTGGGGAGAAGCTTCCTGTGGGCGACTGACCGTTGAGGGGGTCCGTCTTCGTGTGAGCGAGGGAGGGCTTGGCGTGGGAAGCTGGGTGTTTGGTCAGGTTTGTGTGCAGGGTAGCCAGCGTGAGTTATGGGGCGTCCAGTTTTCCCAGCACCATTTATCGTGGGGAGTGTCGTGCTCCTTGGTGTGTCCTTGGTCCCTGTGTCCTAAATTCCCCGAGCCCGTCCGTGTGGGTTGAATTCTGGTCTCTCTGTCCTGTTCCTCTGGTCCCTGTGCCCGTTTTGAGCCAGTTCCACACTGTTTTGGTGACTGTAGCTTCTCAGCAGAGTGTGACGTCAGGGAGGGAGTTGCCTCCAGCCCGTTCTCTTTTTTCAGGGTTTCTTTGGCTATTTGGGGTCCTTTGTGGTTCCCCACAGATATTAGGAGGATTTGCTCTGTTTTGGGGGAAAATACCATGGAATTGTGGGAGGGATTGCATTCACTGTGTCCACTGCTTTGGGTAGCATGGATGTTTTAACACTATTAATTGTTCCATTCCGTGAGAACAGGCTATCTTTCCGTTTATTGGTGTGTTTTTCAGTGTCTTCATCAATGTCTTAAAGTTTTCAGTGTGCAGGTCTTTCACCTCCTTGGTTGACTTTATTCCCAGGTATTTTGTTCTTTTTGATGCAGTTGTAAATAGGGTTGCTTTCTTTCTCTTTCTGATGGTTCATTATTAGTGTTGAGAAATGCAACTGATTTCTGTGTATTGACTTTGCAACTTTACTGAATTTATTTATTAGTTCTAATAGTTGTTTTGTGGAATGAAGTGGAAAATTGGAATTCAAACATCCCACTGTTTCTACCATATCCAGGTCGTCCACAACACGGAGGACAGCGGCTCCTAGTATAACCTTCCCACAGTGCCTCTCCATGACATGTGGACTTTGGGTGAAGTGGATCTGGGTAAGGCTTGGCTTCTATATGGAAGTTTGATGTTTTCTCTGCTTTTCTGGCATGCTGTTGACATACATGATGTTTTGAAAAGTAATTGACTCTCCAGTAATTTCAAACATACAACTTTACATACGTAAAAACAAGTCTTGTACCTTGCTTAAATATACTCCTAAATATTGATGTTGACATTATTAAAAATGGAATTGTTCTCATAAATTCTTCTTCAGATTATTTTTTGCCAGCGTATGCATATAAGATAGATTTTCATGAATTGATATTTTGTTCTGTAACTTTGATTAATTAGTTGAGTAGCTCAAATAATTTCTTTGCTGATTATAGGTAGTTTTATATATAAGATGATGTGACCTATGTTCTGTGAAGAGACAGGGTTTTAATTTTTCCATTCACCCATGGATGCCTTTTCTTTCTTTCCTCAAGATTCTGGGTAGAACTTCCAGTACACTATTGAGTAATGGTGATGAAGGCCAGCTTCCTGGCCTTGTTCCTGATTTCAGGAGTAAATCTTTCAGTCTTTAACATTGAGCATGATGTTTGCTGTGGCTTTTGGTACTACTCTTTTCCATATTGAACAAATTTCCTTTTATGCCTGCTTTCTTGAGTGTTTTTCATGAAATAACACTGGATTTTCATTGTAGATGTTTTGCATTAATTGATAGGATTGTGTGTTTTTCCTTCACACCATTATTGTGGTTGAATACATTGCTTACTTTTAATATGTTGAGCAACCTGAAATTTCTGGTGTAGAGATACTTGCGTATGGCATTATCCATTTAAAGTTCTGTTGGTTTCATGTTGCTATTATTTTGTGATAGATTTTTACATTCATATTTATAAGTTATACTGGGGTAGTTTTCTTGTTGTTTTCCTTTCTTTTTAAAATCTTTTTTAAAATAGTGGTTTTATTTCATTTTAATTATTTATTTATTTTGGCCCCATCCCATGGCTCGTGGGATCTTAGTTCCCCAGTCAGGGATCGAACCCGAGCCCTTGGCAGTGAAAGCACAGAGTCCTAACCACTGGGCCACCAGAGAATTCCCCAGTTTTCTTTTCCAAGATGTATCTGTATAATCTGACTAGACTTGGCTTGGTGTAAGTGGTTTGGAGGGTTAGCATCAGGGCTGGGGCTGGTGTGAGGGTTGGGGCTGTGGATGGTGTATGGTTGCTGTTATGGTTTAAGTTTTATGGTTAATGAGTTATTTATGGGTATGGTCAATGAATCTATTTTATGGTTTGGTTATGGTTATGGTTTTGCTTATTGGTTAAGGTTTATGGTTTTGGTCTCAGGGTGTTAGGGTTCTGTGTTAGAGTGGGTGTTAGGGTTCTGTGTTAGAGTGGGTGTTAGGGTATGGGTTAGAATTGGGGTACAGGTAGGCTACGGGTAGAGCATGGGTTAGGGTAAGGTACAGGTTTAGGGTACGGGTTAGGCTAAGGTTAGGTCAGGGCTTAGGGTCAGGATCAGAGTTGAGGGTTAGGGTCCATGTCAGGATTAGCGTCAAGGTTGAGCGAGGCCATTGTTTTCTGCTCCTCCAGTGCTGGATTCTCATTGATAGCTGAATGAAATGTCTGCTCTGGTCACCCAGTGTTTCAAATTGAGCTCAGCCTTAGTCAAGGGTTCTTAGGGCCTCAGAGGTCATGCAGGGTTTCCCTCCACCCTCCCTCCTGGGAAGGGTGATGCAGGCCCCACTCTGTCTGGGCAGCCCCAGGTCCAGCATGGCCCTGACATGCAGGATACTAAGTAGACGTGATGTAAGACTTGGTGCATCAGTCTGCCAGCCCCCAGGTGCTGCCTTTTTTTTTTTCCTTAATTAATTAATTAATTTTTGGCTGTGTTGGGTCTGCATTGCTGCACGGAGGCTTTCTCTAGTTGCGGCGAGTGGGGGCTTCTCATTGCGGTGGCTTCTCTTGTTGCAGAGTACAGGCTCTAAGCGCGTGGGCTTCAGCAGTTGTGGCTCGCGGGTTCTAGAGCGCAGGCTCAGTAGTTGTGGTGCACGGGCTTAGTTGCTCCACAGCATGTGGGATCTTCCCGGACCAGGGCTCGAACCCGTGTCCCCTGCATTAGCAGGCAGATTCTCAACCACTGCGCCACCAGGGAAGCCCCTTGAATAGTTTTGTATTTAAAATTTGTCTGTGGGGACAATGCAGGGGACACGGCCCCGAGCCCTGGTCCAGGAAGATCCCACATGCCACAGAGCAACCAAACCTGCGCGGCACAGCTACTGAAGCCTGCGCGCCTAGAGCCCGTGCTCCGCAACATGAGAAGCCACGGCAATGAGGAGCCCGTGCACCACAAAGAAGAGTAGCCCCGCTGGACGCAACTAGAGAAAGCCCATATGCAGCAACGAAGACCCAACGCAGCCAAAAATGAATTAGAAACTAAAATAAAATTTGCCTCTGAATAACTTTGAGTGAATTTGGTATAAGTTGTAAAGTCTGCATCTACATTCACTTCATTCCAAATGGTTTCCAATTACTTGTTCCTTAACTACTTTTAGAAAACTTTTGGGATAGAGACTCCATTTTAGTTTGAATTTCCAGTTTCATGGATGCAGCAGTCCTGTCAGTAGGGCAGGCTGCCTCCAGGGACCTGTGAGGGAGGCGCGGCCTGCACTTCCCTGCACTGACCACAGGGTGGCGCCGAGTTCGCCTCTCTGACCCACAGCGCATGCTCGTTCCCTGCCAACTGGATTGTGAGGGCAGCTGAGAGGAGTTGAGCTTCGTCAGGCGCGGGGGCGGGGGCCTTCGGGTAGGACGCCCGGCTCAGCGTCTCTGCTGAGAGGAGCTCGGTCTCCCGTCTCCTTAGGACTCGCTCGCTGGGGTTTCGGCTTCAGGACAAAGTGGGGCTGCGTCCACGCTGACTAGGGAACTAGGTTTCCTGAGGACCCAGGTGATGCCTGAGGCAAAGGTGAAGAGACGGTGAGGAAAAGTGGGGAGAAGCTTCCTGTGGGCGACTGACCGTTGAGGGGGTCCGTCTTCGTGTGAGCGAGGGAGGGCTTGGCGTGGGAAGCTGGGTGTTTGGTCAGGTTTGTGTGCAGGGTAGCCAGCGTGAGTTATGGGGCGTCCAGTTTTCCCAGCACCATTTATCGTGGGGAGTGTCGTGCTCCTTGGTGTGTCCTTGGTCCCTGTGTCCTAAATTCCCCGAGCCCGTCCGTGTGGGTTGAATTCTGGTCTCTCTGTCCTGTTCCTCTGGTCCCTGTGCCCGTTTTGAGCCAGTTCCACACTGTTTTGGTGACTGTAGCTTCTCAGCAGAGTGTGACGTCAGGGAGGGAGTTGCCTCCAGCCCGTTCTCTTTTTTCAGGGTTTCTTTGGCTATTTGGGGTCCTTTGTGGTTCCCCACAGATATTAGGAGGATTTGCTCTGTTTTGGGGGAAAATACCATGGAATTTTGGGAGGGATTGCATTCACTGTGTCCACTGCTTTGGGTAGCATGGATGTTTTAACACTATTAATTGTTCCATTCCGTGAGAACAGGCTATCTTTCCGTTTATTGGTGTGTTTTTCAGTGTCTTCATCAATGTCTTAAAGTTTTCAGTGTGCAGGTCTTTCACCTCCTTGGTTGACTTTATTCCCAGGTATTTTGTTCTTTTTGATGCAGTTGTAAATAGGGTTGCTTTCTTTCTCTTTCTGATGGTTCATTATTAGTGTTGAGAAATGCAACTGATTTCTGTGTATTGACTTTGCAACTTTACTGAATTTATTTATTAGTTCTAATAGTTGTTTTGTGGAATGAAGTGGAAAATTGGAATTCAAACATCCCACTGTTTCTACCATATCCAGGTCGTCCACAACACGGAGGACAGCGGCTCCTAGTATAACCTTCCCACAGTGCCTCTCCATGACATGTGGACTTTGGGTGAAGTGGATCTGGGTAAGGCTTGGCTTCTATATGGAAGTTTGATGTTTTCTCTGCTTTTCTGGCATGCTGTTGACATACATGATGTTTTGAAAAGTAATTGACTCTCCAGTAATTTCAAACATACAACTTTACATACGTAAAAACAAGTCTTGTACCTTGCTTAAATATACTCCTAAATATTGATGTTGACATTATTAAAAATGGAATTGTTCTCATAAATTCTTCTTCAGATTATTTTTTGCCAGCGTATGCATATAAGATAGATTTTCATGAATTGATATTTTGTTCTGTAACTTTGATTAATTAGTTGAGTAGCTCAAATAATTTCTTTGCTGATTATAGGTAGTTTTATATATAAGATGATGTGACCTATGTTCTGTGAAGAGACAGGGTTTTAATTTTTCCATTCACCCATGGATGCCTTTTCTTTCTTTCCTCAAGATTCTGGGTAGAACTTCCAGTACACTATTGAGTAATGGTGATGAAGGCCAGCTTCCTGGCCTTGTTCCTGATTTCAGGAGTAAATCTTTCAGTCTTTAACATTGAGCATGATGTTTGCTGTGGCTTTTGGTACTACTCTTTTCCATATTGAACAAATTTCCTTTTATGCCTGCTTTCTTGAGTGTTTTTCATGAAATAACACTGGATTTTCATTGTAGATGTTTTGCATTAATTGATAGGATTGTGTGTTTTTCCTTCACACCATTATTGTGGTTGAATACATTGCTTACTTTTAATATGTTGAGCAACCTGAAATTTCTGGTGTAGAGATACTTGCGTATGGCATTATCCATTTAAAGTTCTGTTGGTTTCATGTTGCTATTATTTTGTGATAGATTTTTACATTCATATTTATAAGTTATACTGGGGTAGTTTTCTTGTTGTTTTCCTTTCTTTTTAAAATCTTTTTTAAAATAGTGGTTTTATTTCATTTTAATTATTTATTTATTTTGGCCCCATCCCATGGCTCGTGGGATCTTAGTTCCCCAGTCAGGGATCGAACCCGAGCCCTTGGCAGTGAAAGCACAGAGTCCTAACCACTGGGCCACCAGAGAATTCCCCAGTTTTCTTTTCCAAGATGTATCTGTATAATCTGACTAGACTTGGCTTGGTGTAAGTGGTTTGGAGGGTTAGCATCAGGGCTGGGGCTGGTGTGAGGGTTGGGGCTGTGGATGGTGTATGGTTGCTGTTATGGTTTAAGTTTTATGGTTAATGAGTTATTTATGGGTATGGTCAATGAATCTATTTTATGGTTTGGTTATGGTTATGGTTTTGCTTATTGGTTAAGGTTTATGGTTTTGGTCTCAGGGTGTTAGGGTTCTGTGTTAGAGTGGGTGTTAGGGTTCTGTGTTAGAGTGGGTGTTAGGGTATGGGTTAGAATTGGGGTACAGGTAGGCTACGGGTAGAGCATGGGTTAGGGTAAGGTACAGGTTTAGGGTACGGGTTAGGCTAAGGTTAGGTCAGGGCTTAGGGTCAGGATCAGAGTTGAGGGTTAGGGTCCATGTCAGGATTAGCGTCAAGGTTGAGCGAGGCCATTGTTTTCTGCTCCTCCAGTGCTGGATTCTCATTGATAGCTGAATGAAATGTCTGCTCTGGTCACCCAGTGTTTCAAATTGAGCTCAGCCTTAGTCAAGGGTTCTTAGGGCCTCAGAGGTCATGCAGGGTTTCCCTCCACCCTCCCTCCTGGGAAGGGTGATGCAGGCCCCACTCTGTCTGGGCAGCCCCAGGTCCAGCATGGCCCTGACATGCAGGATACTAAGTAGACGTGATGTAAGACTTGGTGCATCAGTCTGCCAGCCCCCAGGTGCTGCCTTTTTTTTTTTCCTTAATTAATTAATTAATTTTTGGCTGTGTTGGGTCTGCATTGCTGCACGGAGGCTTTCTCTAGTTGCGGCGAGTGGGGGCTTCTCATTGCGGTGGCTTCTCTTGTTGCAGAGTACAGGCTCTAAGCGCGTGGGCTTCAGCAGTTGTGGCTCGCGGGTTCTAGAGCGCAGGCTCAGTAGTTGTGGTGCACGGGCTTAGTTGCTCCACAGCATGTGGGATCTTCCCGGACCAGGGCTCGAACCCGTGTCCCCTGCATTAGCAGGCAGATTCTCAACCACTGCGCCACCAGGGAAGCCCCTTGAATAGTTTTGTATTTAAAATTTGTCTGTGGGGACAATGCAGGGGACACGGCCCCGAGCCCTGGTCCGGGAAGATCCCACATGCCACAGAGCAACCAAACCTGCGCGGCACAGCTACTGAAGCCTGCGCGCCTAGAGCCCGTGCTCCGCAACATGAGAAGCCACGGCAATGAGGAGCCCGTGCACCACAAAGAAGAGTAGCCCCGCTGGACGCAACTAGAGAAAGCCCATATGCAGCAACGAAGACCCAACGCAGCCAAAAATGAATTAGAAACTAAAATAAAATTTGCCTCTGAATAACTTTGAGTGAATTTGGTATAAGTTGTAAAGTCTGCATCTACATTCACTTCATTCCAAATGGTTTCCAATTACTTGTTCCTTAACTACTTTTAGAAAACTTTTGGGATAGAGACTCCATTTTAGTTTGAATTTCCAGTTTCATGGATGCAGCAGTCCTGTCAGTAGGGCAGGCTGCCTCCAGGGACCTGTGAGGGAGGCGCGGCCTGCACTTCCCTGCACTGACCACAGGGTGGCGCCGAGTTCGCCTCTCTGACCCACAGCGCATGCTCGTTCCCTGCCAACTGGATTGTGAGGGCAGCTGAGAGGAGTTGAGCTTCGTCAGGCGCGGGGGCGGGGGCCTTCGGGTAGGACGCCCGGCTCAGCGTCTCTGCTGAGAGGAGCTCGGTCTCCCGTCTCCTTAGGACTCGCTCGCTGGGGTTTCGGCTTCAGGACAAAGTGGGGCTGCGTCCACGCTGACTAGGGAACTAGGTTTCCTGAGGACCCAGGTGATGCCTGAGGCAAAGGTGAAGAGACGGTGAGGAAAAGTGGGGAGAAGCTTCCTGTGGGCGACTGACCGTTGAGGGGGTCCGTCTTCGTGTGAGCGAGGGAGGGCTTGGCGTGGGAAGCTGGGTGTTTGGTCAGGTTTGTGTGCAGGGTAGCCAGCGTGAGTTATGGGGCGTCCAGTTTTCCCAGCACCATTTATCGTGGGGAGTGTCGTGCTCCTTGGTGTGTCCTTGGTCCCTGTGTCCTAAATTCCCCGAGCCCGTCCGTGTGGGTTGAATTCTGGTCTCTCTGTCCTGTTCCTCTGGTCCCTGTGCCCGTTTTGAGCCAGTTCCACACTGTTTTGGTGACTGTAGCTTCTCAGCAGAGTGTGACGTCAGGGAGGGAGTTGCCTCCAGCCCGTTCTCTTTTTTCAGGGTTTCTTTGGCTATTTGGGGTCCTTTGTGGTTCCCCACAGATATTAGGAGGATTTGCTCTGTTTTGGGGGAAAATACCATGGAATTTTGGGAGGGATTGCATTCACTGTGTCCACTGCTTTGGGTAGCATGGATGTTTTAACACTATTAATTGTTCCATTCCGTGAGAACAGGCTATCTTTCCGTTTATTGGTGTGTTTTTCAGTGTCTTCATCAATGTCTTAAAGTTTTCAGTGTGCAGGTCTTTCACCTCCTTGGTTGACTTTATTCCCAGGTATTTTGTTCTTTTTGATGCAGTTGTAAATAGGGTTGCTTTCTTTCTCTTTCTGATGGTTCATTATTAGTGTTGAGAAATGCAACTGATTTCTGTGTATTGACTTTGCAACTTTACTGAATTTATTTATTAGTTCTAATAGTTGTTTTGTGGAATGAAGTGGAAAATTGGAATTCAAACATCCCACTGTTTCTACCATATCCAGGTCGTCCACAACACGGAGGACAGCGGCTCCTAGTATAACCTTCCCACAGTGCCTCTCCATGACATGTGGACTTTGGGTGAAGTGGATCTGGGTAAGGCTTGGCTTCTATATGGAAGTTTGATGTTTTCTCTGCTTTTCTGGCATGCTGTTGACATACATGATGTTTTGAAAAGTAATTGACTCTCCAGTAATTTCAAACATACAACTTTACATACGTAAAAACAAGTCTTGTACCTTGCTTAAATATACTCCTAAATATTGATGTTGACATTATTAAAAATGGAATTGTTCTCATAAATTCTTCTTCAGATTATTTTTTGCCAGCGTATGCATATAAGATAGATTTTCATGAATTGATATTTTGTTCTGTAACTTTGATTAATTAGTTGAGTAGCTCAAATAATTTCTTTGCTGATTATAGGTAGTTTTATATATAAGATGATGTGACCTATGTTCTGTGAAGAGACAGGGTTTTAATTTTTCCATTCACCCATGGATGCCTTTTCTTTCTTTCCTCAAGATTCTGGGTAGAACTTCCAGTACACTATTGAGTAATGGTGATGAAGGCCAGCTTCCTGGCCTTGTTCCTGATTTCAGGAGTAAATCTTTCAGTCTTTAACATTGAGCATGATGTTTGCTGTGGCTTTTGGTACTACTCTTTTCCATATTGAACAAATTTCCTTTTATGCCTGCTTTCTTGAGTGTTTTTCATGAAATAACACTGGATTTTCATTGTAGATGTTTTGCATTAATTGATAGGATTGTGTGTTTTTCCTTCACACCATTATTGTGGTTGAATACATTGCTTACTTTTAATATGTTGAGCAACCTGAAATTTCTGGTGTAGAGATACTTGCGTATGGCATTATCCATTTAAAGTTCTGTTGGTTTCATGTTGCTATTATTTTGTGATAGATTTTTACATTCATATTTATAAGTTATACTGGGGTAGTTTTCTTGTTGTTTTCCTTTCTTTTTAAAATCTTTTTTAAAATAGTGGTTTTATTTCATTTTAATTATTTATTTATTTTGGCCCCATCCCATGGCTCGTGGGATCTTAGTTCCCCAGTCAGGGATCGAACCCGAGCCCTTGGCAGTGAAAGCACAGAGTCCTAACCACTGGGCCACCAGAGAATTCCCCAGTTTTCTTTTCCAAGATGTATCTGTATAATCTGACTAGACTTGGCTTGGTGTAAGTGGTTTGGAGGGTTAGCATCAGGGCTGGGGCTGGTGTGAGGGTTGGGGCTGTGGATGGTGTATGGTTGCTGTTATGGTTTAAGTTTTATGGTTAATGAGTTATTTATGGGTATGGTCAATGAATCTATTTTATGGTTTGGTTATGGTTATGGTTTTGCTTATTGGTTAAGGTTTATGGTTTTGGTCTCAGGGTGTTAGGGTTCTGTGTTAGAGTGGGTGTTAGGGTTCTGTGTTAGAGTGGGTGTTAGGGTATGGGTTAGAATTGGGGTACAGGTAGGCTACGGGTAGAGCATGGGTTAGGGTAAGGTACAGGTTTAGGGTACGGGTTAGGCTAAGGTTAGGTCAGGGCTTAGGGTCAGGATCAGAGTTGAGGGTTAGGGTCCATGTCAGGATTAGCGTCAAGGTTGAGCGAGGCCATTGTTTTCTGCTCCTCCAGTGCTGGATTCTCATTGATAGCTGAATGAAATGTCTGCTCTGGTCACCCAGTGTTTCAAATTGAGCTCAGCCTTAGTCAAGGGTTCTTAGGGCCTCAGAGGTCATGCAGGGTTTCCCTCCACCCTCCCTCCTGGGAAGGGTGATGCAGGCCCCACTCTGTCTGGGCAGCCCCAGGTCCAGCATGGCCCTGACATGCAGGATACTAAGTAGACGTGATGTAAGACTTGGTGCATCAGTCTGCCAGCCCCCAGGTGCTGCCTTTTTTTTTTTCCTTAATTAATTAATTAATTTTTGGCTGTGTTGGGTCTGCATTGCTGCACGGAGGCTTTCTCTAGTTGCGGCGAGTGGGGGCTTCTCATTGCGGTGGCTTCTCTTGTTGCAGAGTACAGGCTCTAAGCGCGTGGGCTTCAGCAGTTGTGGCTCGCGGGTTCTAGAGCGCAGGCTCAGTAGTTGTGGTGCACGGGCTTAGTTGCTCCACAGCATGTGGGATCTTCCCGGACCAGGGCTCGAACCCGTGTCCCCTGCATTAGCAGGCAGATTCTCAACCACTGCGCCACCAGGGAAGCCCCTTGAATAGTTTTGTATTTAAAATTTGTCTGTGGGGACAATGCAGGGGACACGGCCCCGAGCCCTGGTCCGGGAAGATCCCACATGCCACAGAGCAACCAAACCTGCGCGGCACAGCTACTGAAGCCTGCGCGCCTAGAGCCCGTGCTCCGCAACATGAGAAGCCACGGCAATGAGGAGCCCGTGCACCACAAAGAAGAGTAGCCCCGCTGGACGCAACTAGAGAAAGCCCATATGCAGCAACGAAGACCCAACGCAGCCAAAAATGAATTAGAAACTAAAATAAAATTTGCCTCTGAATAACTTTGAGTGAATTTGGTATAAGTTGTAAAGTCTGCATCTACATTCACTTCATTCCAAATGGTTTCCAATTACTTGTTCCTTAACTACTTTTAGAAAACTTTTGGGATAGAGACTCCATTTTAGTTTGAATTTCCAGTTTCATGGATGCAGCAGTCCTGTCAGTAGGGCAGGCTGCCTCCAGGGACCTGTGAGGGAGGCGCGGCCTGCACTTCCCTGCACTGACCACAGGGTGGCGCCGAGTTCGCCTCTCTGACCCACAGCGCATGCTCGTTCCCTGCCAACTGGATTGTGAGGGCAGCTGAGAGGAGTTGAGCTTCGTCAGGCGCGGGGGCGGGGGCCTTCGGGTAGGACGCCCGGCTCAGCGTCTCTGCTGAGAGGAGCTCGGTCTCCCGTCTCCTTAGGACTCGCTCGCTGGGGTTTCGGCTTCAGGACAAAGTGGGGCTGCGTCCACGCTGACTAGGGAACTAGGTTTCCTGAGGACCCAGGTGATGCCTGAGGCAAAGGTGAAGAGACGGTGAGGAAAAGTGGGGAGAAGCTTCCTGTGGGCGACTGACCGTTGAGGGGGTCCGTCTTCGTGTGAGCGAGGGAGGGCTTGGCGTGGGAAGCTGGGTGTTTGGTCAGGTTTGTGTGCAGGGTAGCCAGCGTGAGTTATGGGGCGTCCAGTTTTCCCAGCACCATTTATCGTGGGGAGTGTCGTGCTCCTTGGTGTGTCCTTGGTCCCTGTGTCCTAAATTCCCCGAGCCCGTCCGTGTGGGTTGAATTCTGGTCTCTCTGTCCTGTTCCTCTGGTCCCTGTGCCCGTTTTGAGCCAGTTCCACACTGTTTTGGTGACTGTAGCTTCTCAGCAGAGTGTGACGTCAGGGAGGGAGTTGCCTCCAGCCCGTTCTCTTTTTTCAGGGTTTCTTTGGCTATTTGGGGTCCTTTGTGGTTCCCCACAGATATTAGGAGGATTTGCTCTGTTTTGGGGGAAAATACCATGGAATTTTGGGAGGGATTGCATTCACTGTGTCCACTGCTTTGGGTAGCATGGATGTTTTAACACTATTAATTGTTCCATTCCGTGAGAACAGGCTATCTTTCCGTTTATTGGTGTGTTTTTCAGTGTCTTCATCAATGTCTTAAAGTTTTCAGTGTGCAGGTCTTTCACCTCCTTGGTTGACTTTATTCCCAGGTATTTTGTTCTTTTTGATGCAGTTGTAAATAGGGTTGCTTTCTTTCTCTTTCTGATGGTTCATTATTAGTGTTGAGAAATGCAACTGATTTCTGTGTATTGACTTTGCAACTTTACTGAATTTATTTATTAGTTCTAATAGTTGTTTTGTGGAATGAAGTGGAAAATTGGAATTCAAACATCCCACTGTTTCTACCATATCCAGGTCGTCCACAACACGGAGGACAGCGGCTCCTAGTATAACCTTCCCACAGTGCCTCTCCATGACATGTGGACTTTGGGTGAAGTGGATCTGGGTAAGGCTTGGCTTCTATATGGAAGTTTGATGTTTTCTCTGCTTTTCTGGCATGCTGTTGACATACATGATGTTTTGAAAAGTAATTGACTCTCCAGTAATTTCAAACATACAACTTTACATACGTAAAAACAAGTCTTGTACCTTGCTTAAATATACTCCTAAATATTGATGTTGACATTATTAAAAATGGAATTGTTCTCATAAATTCTTCTTCAGATTATTTTTTGCCAGCGTATGCATATAAGATAGATTTTCATGAATTGATATTTTGTTCTGTAACTTTGATTAATTAGTTGAGTAGCTCAAATAATTTCTTTGCTGATTATAGGTAGTTTTATATATAAGATGATGTGACCTATGTTCTGTGAAGAGACAGGGTTTTAATTTTTCCATTCACCCATGGATGCCTTTTCTTTCTTTCCTCAAGATTCTGGGTAGAACTTCCAGTACACTATTGAGTAATGGTGATGAAGGCCAGCTTCCTGGCCTTGTTCCTGATTTCAGGAGTAAATCTTTCAGTCTTTAACATTGAGCATGATGTTTGCTGTGGCTTTTGGTACTACTCTTTTCCATATTGAACAAATTTCCTTTTATGCCTGCTTTCTTGAGTGTTTTTCATGAAATAACACTGGATTTTCATTGTAGATGTTTTGCATTAATTGATAGGATTGTGTGTTTTTCCTTCACACCATTATTGTGGTTGAATACATTGCTTACTTTTAATATGTTGAGCAACCTGAAATTTCTGGTGTAGAGATACTTGCGTATGGCATTATCCATTTAAAGTTCTGTTGGTTTCATGTTGCTATTATTTTGTGATAGATTTTTACATTCATATTTATAAGTTATACTGGGGTAGTTTTCTTGTTGTTTTCCTTTCTTTTTAAAATCTTTTTTAAAATAGTGGTTTTATTTCATTTTAATTATTTATTTATTTTGGCCCCATCCCATGGCTCGTGGGATCTTAGTTCCCCAGTCAGGGATCGAACCCGAGCCCTTGGCAGTGAAAGCACAGAGTCCTAACCACTGGGCCACCAGAGAATTCCCCAGTTTTCTTTTCCAAGATGTATCTGTATAATCTGACTAGACTTGGCTTGGTGTAAGTGGTTTGGAGGGTTAGCATCAGGGCTGGGGCTGGTGTGAGGGTTGGGGCTGTGGATGGTGTATGGTTGCTGTTATGGTTTAAGTTTTATGGTTAATGAGTTATTTATGGGTATGGTCAATGAATCTATTTTATGGTTTGGTTATGGTTATGGTTTTGCTTATTGGTTAAGGTTTATGGTTTTGGTCTCAGGGTGTTAGGGTTCTGTGTTAGAGTGGGTGTTAGGGTTCTGTGTTAGAGTGGGTGTTAGGGTATGGGTTAGAATTGGGGTACAGGTAGGCTACGGGTAGAGCATGGGTTAGGGTAAGGTACAGGTTTAGGGTACGGGTTAGGCTAAGGTTAGGTCAGGGCTTAGGGTCAGGATCAGAGTTGAGGGTTAGGGTCCATGTCAGGATTAGCGTCAAGGTTGAGCGAGGCCATTGTTTTCTGCTCCTCCAGTGCTGGATTCTCATTGATAGCTGAATGAAATGTCTGCTCTGGTCACCCAGTGTTTCAAATTGAGCTCAGCCTTAGTCAAGGGTTCTTAGGGCCTCAGAGGTCATGCAGGGTTTCCCTCCACCCTCCCTCCTGGGAAGGGTGATGCAGGCCCCACTCTGTCTGGGCAGCCCCAGGTCCAGCATGGCCCTGACATGCAGGATACTAAGTAGACGTGATGTAAGACTTGGTGCATCAGTCTGCCAGCCCCCAGGTGCTGCCTTTTTTTTTTTCCTTAATTAATTAATTAATTTTTGGCTGTGTTGGGTCTGCATTGCTGCACGGAGGCTTTCTCTAGTTGCGGCGAGTGGGGGCTTCTCATTGCGGTGGCTTCTCTTGTTGCAGAGTACAGGCTCTAAGCGCGTGGGCTTCAGCAGTTGTGGCTCGCGGGTTCTAGAGCGCAGGCTCAGTAGTTGTGGTGCACGGGCTTAGTTGCTCCACAGCATGTGGGATCTTCCCGGACCAGGGCTCGAACCCGTGTCCCCTGCATTAGCAGGCAGATTCTCAACCACTGCGCCACCAGGGAAGCCCCTTGAATAGTTTTGTATTTAAAATTTGTCTGTGGGGACAATGCAGGGGACACGGCCCCGAGCCCTGGTCCGGGAAGATCCCACATGCCACAGAGCAACCAAACCTGCGCGGCACAGCTACTGAAGCCTGCGCGCCTAGAGCCCGTGCTCCGCAACATGAGAAGCCACGGCAATGAGGAGCCCGTGCACCACAAAGAAGAGTAGCCCCGCTGGACGCAACTAGAGAAAGCCCATATGCAGCAACGAAGACCCAACGCAGCCAAAAATGAATTAGAAACTAAAATAAAATTTGCCTCTGAATAACTTTGAGTGAATTTGGTATAAGTTGTAAAGTCTGCATCTACATTCACTTCATTCCAAATGGTTTCCAATTACTTGTTCCTTAACTACTTTTAGAAAACTTTTGGGATAGAGACTCCATTTTAGTTTGAATTTCCAGTTTCATGGATGCAGCAGTCCTGTCAGTAGGGCAGGCTGCCTCCAGGGACCTGTGAGGGAGGCGCGGCCTGCACTTCCCTGCACTGACCACAGGGTGGCGCCGAGTTCGCCTCTCTGACCCACAGCGCATGCTCGTTCCCTGCCAACTGGATTGTGAGGGCAGCTGAGAGGAGTTGAGCTTCGTCAGGCGCGGGGGCGGGGGCCTTCGGGTAGGACGCCCGGCTCAGCGTCTCTGCTGAGAGGAGCTCGGTCTCCCGTCTCCTTAGGACTCGCTCGCTGGGGTTTCGGCTTCAGGACAAAGTGGGGCTGCGTCCACGCTGACTAGGGAACTAGGTTTCCTGAGGACCCAGGTGATGCCTGAGGCAAAGGTGAAGAGACGGTGAGGAAAAGTGGGGAGAAGCTTCCTGTGGGCGACTGACCGTTGAGGGGGTCCGTCTTCGTGTGAGCGAGGGAGGGCTTGGCGTGGGAAGCTGGGTGTTTGGTCAGGTTTGTGTGCAGGGTAGCCAGCGTGAGTTATGGGGCGTCCAGTTTTCCCAGCACCATTTATCGTGGGGAGTGTCGTGCTCCTTGGTGTGTCCTTGGTCCCTGTGTCCTAAATTCCCCGAGCCCGTCCGTGTGGGTTGAATTCTGGTCTCTCTGTCCTGTTCCTCTGGTCCCTGTGCCCGTTTTGAGCCAGTTCCACACTGTTTTGGTGACTGTAGCTTCTCAGCAGAGTGTGACGTCAGGGAGGGAGTTGCCTCCAGCCCGTTCTCTTTTTTCAGGGTTTCTTTGGCTATTTGGGGTCCTTTGTGGTTCCCCACAGATATTAGGAGGATTTGCTCTGTTTTGGGGGAAAATACCATGGAATTTTGGGAGGGATTGCATTCACTGTGTCCACTGCTTTGGGTAGCATGGATGTTTTAACACTATTAATTGTTCCATTCCGTGAGAACAGGCTATCTTTCCGTTTATTGGTGTGTTTTTCAGTGTCTTCATCAATGTCTTAAAGTTTTCAGTGTGCAGGTCTTTCACCTCCTTGGTTGACTTTATTCCCAGGTATTTTGTTCTTTTTGATGCAGTTGTAAATAGGGTTGCTTTCTTTCTCTTTCTGATGGTTCATTATTAGTGTTGAGAAATGCAACTGATTTCTGTGTATTGACTTTGCAACTTTACTGAATTTATTTATTAGTTCTAATAGTTGTTTTGTGGAATGAAGTGGAAAATTGGAATTCAAACATCCCACTGTTTCTACCATATCCAGGTCGTCCACAACACGGAGGACAGCGGCTCCTAGTATAACCTTCCCACAGTGCCTCTCCATGACATGTGGACTTTGGGTGAAGTGGATCTGGGTAAGGCTTGGCTTCTATATGGAAGTTTGATGTTTTCTCTGCTTTTCTGGCATGCTGTTGACATACATGATGTTTTGAAAAGTAATTGACTCTCCAGTAATTTCAAACATACAACTTTACATACGTAAAAACAAGTCTTGTACCTTGCTTAAATATACTCCTAAATATTGATGTTGACATTATTAAAAATGGAATTGTTCTCATAAATTCTTCTTCAGATTATTTTTTGCCAGCGTATGCATATAAGATAGATTTTCATGAATTGATATTTTGTTCTGTAACTTTGATTAATTAGTTGAGTAGCTCAAATAATTTCTTTGCTGATTATAGGTAGTTTTATATATAAGATGATGTGACCTATGTTCTGTGAAGAGACAGGGTTTTAATTTTTCCATTCACCCATGGATGCCTTTTCTTTCTTTCCTCAAGATTCTGGGTAGAACTTCCAGTACACTATTGAGTAATGGTGATGAAGGCCAGCTTCCTGGCCTTGTTCCTGATTTCAGGAGTAAATCTTTCAGTCTTTAACATTGAGCATGATGTTTGCTGTGGCTTTTGGTACTACTCTTTTCCATATTGAACAAATTTCCTTTTATGCCTGCTTTCTTGAGTGTTTTTCATGAAATAACACTGGATTTTCATTGTAGATGTTTTGCATTAATTGATAGGATTGTGTGTTTTTCCTTCACACCATTATTGTGGTTGAATACATTGCTTACTTTTAATATGTTGAGCAACCTGAAATTTCTGGTGTAGAGATACTTGCGTATGGCATTATCCATTTAAAGTTCTGTTGGTTTCATGTTGCTATTATTTTGTGATAGATTTTTACATTCATATTTATAAGTTATACTGGGGTAGTTTTCTTGTTGTTTTCCTTTCTTTTTAAAATCTTTTTTAAAATAGTGGTTTTATTTCATTTTAATTATTTATTTATTTTGGCCCCATCCCATGGCTCGTGGGATCTTAGTTCCCCAGTCAGGGATCGAACCCGAGCCCTTGGCAGTGAAAGCACAGAGTCCTAACCACTGGGCCACCAGAGAATTCCCCAGTTTTCTTTTCCAAGATGTATCTGTATAATCTGACTAGACTTGGCTTGGTGTAAGTGGTTTGGAGGGTTAGCATCAGGGCTGGGGCTGGTGTGAGGGTTGGGGCTGTGGATGGTGTATGGTTGCTGTTATGGTTTAAGTTTTATGGTTAATGAGTTATTTATGGGTATGGTCAATGAATCTATTTTATGGTTTGGTTATGGTTATGGTTTTGCTTATTGGTTAAGGTTTATGGTTTTGGTCTCAGGGTGTTAGGGTTCTGTGTTAGAGTGGGTGTTAGGGTTCTGTGTTAGAGTGGGTGTTAGGGTATGGGTTAGAATTGGGGTACAGGTAGGCTACGGGTAGAGCATGGGTTAGGGTAAGGTACAGGTTTAGGGTACGGGTTAGGCTAAGGTTAGGTCAGGGCTTAGGGTCAGGATCAGAGTTGAGGGTTAGGGTCCATGTCAGGATTAGCGTCAAGGTTGAGCGAGGCCATTGTTTTCTGCTCCTCCAGTGCTGGATTCTCATTGATAGCTGAATGAAATGTCTGCTCTGGTCACCCAGTGTTTCAAATTGAGCTCAGCCTTAGTCAAGGGTTCTTAGGGCCTCAGAGGTCATGCAGGGTTTCCCTCCACCCTCCCTCCTGGGAAGGGTGATGCAGGCCCCACTCTGTCTGGGCAGCCCCAGGTCCAGCATGGCCCTGACATGCAGGATACTAAGTAGACGTGATGTAAGACTTGGTGCATCAGTCTGCCAGCCCCCAGGTGCTGCCTTTTTTTTTTTCCTTAATTAATTAATTAATTTTTGGCTGTGTTGGGTCTGCATTGCTGCACGGAGGCTTTCTCTAGTTGCGGCGAGTGGGGGCTTCTCATTGCGGTGGCTTCTCTTGTTGCAGAGTACAGGCTCTAAGCGCGTGGGCTTCAGCAGTTGTGGCTCGCGGGTTCTAGAGCGCAGGCTCAGTAGTTGTGGTGCACGGGCTTAGTTGCTCCACAGCATGTGGGATCTTCCCGGACCAGGGCTCGAACCCGTGTCCCCTGCATTAGCAGGCAGATTCTCAACCACTGCGCCACCAGGGAAGCCCCTTGAATAGTTTTGTATTTAAAATTTGTCTGTGGGGACAATGCAGGGGACACGGCCCCGAGCCCTGGTCCGGGAAGATCCCACATGCCACAGAGCAACCAAACCTGCGCGGCACAGCTACTGAAGCCTGCGCGCCTAGAGCCCGTGCTCCGCAACATGAGAAGCCACGGCAATGAGGAGCCCGTGCACCACAAAGAAGAGTAGCCCCGCTGGACGCAACTAGAGAAAGCCCATATGCAGCAACGAAGACCCAACGCAGCCAAAAATGAATTAGAAACTAAAATAAAATTTGCCTCTGAATAACTTTGAGTGAATTTGGTATAAGTTGTAAAGTCTGCATCTACATTCACTTCATTCCAAATGGTTTCCAATTACTTGTTCCTTAACTACTTTTAGAAAACTTTTGGGATAGAGACTCCATTTTAGTTTGAATTTCCAGTTTCATGGATGCAGCAGTCCTGTCAGTAGGGCAGGCTGCCTCCAGGGACCTGTGAGGGAGGCGCGGCCTGCACTTCCCTGCACTGACCACAGGGTGGCGCCGAGTTCGCCTCTCTGACCCACAGCGCATGCTCGTTCCCTGCCAACTGGATTGTGAGGGCAGCTGAGAGGAGTTGAGCTTCGTCAGGCGCGGGGGCGGGGGCCTTCGGGTAGGACGCCCGGCTCAGCGTCTCTGCTGAGAGGAGCTCGGTCTCCCGTCTCCTTAGGACTCGCTCGCTGGGGTTTCGGCTTCAGGACAAAGTGGGGCTGCGTCCACGCTGACTAGGGAACTAGGTTTCCTGAGGACCCAGGTGATGCCTGAGGCAAAGGTGAAGAGACGGTGAGGAAAAGTGGGGAGAAGCTTCCTGTGGGCGACTGACCGTTGAGGGGGTCCGTCTTCGTGTGAGCGAGGGAGGGCTTGGCGTGGGAAGCTGGGTGTTTGGTCAGGTTTGTGTGCAGGGTAGCCAGCGTGAGTTATGGGGCGTCCAGTTTTCCCAGCACCATTTATCGTGGGGAGTGTCGTGCTCCTTGGTGTGTCCTTGGTCCCTGTGTCCTAAATTCCCCGAGCCCGTCCGTGTGGGTTGAATTCTGGTCTCTCTGTCCTGTTCCTCTGGTCCCTGTGCCCGTTTTGAGCCAGTTCCACACTGTTTTGGTGACTGTAGCTTCTCAGCAGAGTGTGACGTCAGGGAGGGAGTTGCCTCCAGCCCGTTCTCTTTTTTCAGGGTTTCTTTGGCTATTTGGGGTCCTTTGTGGTTCCCCACAGATATTAGGAGGATTTGCTCTGTTTTGGGGGAAAATACCATGGAATTTTGGGAGGGATTGCATTCACTGTGTCCACTGCTTTGGGTAGCATGGATGTTTTAACACTATTAATTGTTCCATTCCGTGAGAACAGGCTATCTTTCCGTTTATTGGTGTGTTTTTCAGTGTCTTCATCAATGTCTTAAAGTTTTCAGTGTGCAGGTCTTTCACCTCCTTGGTTGACTTTATTCCCAGGTATTTTGTTCTTTTTGATGCAGTTGTAAATAGGGTTGCTTTCTTTCTCTTTCTGATGGTTCATTATTAGTGTTGAGAAATGCAACTGATTTCTGTGTATTGACTTTGCAACTTTACTGAATTTATTTATTAGTTCTAATAGTTGTTTTGTGGAATGAAGTGGAAAATTGGAATTCAAACATCCCACTGTTTCTACCATATCCAGGTCGTCCACAACACGGAGGACAGCGGCTCCTAGTATAACCTTCCCACAGTGCCTCTCCATGACATGTGGACTTTGGGTGAAGTGGATCTGGGTAAGGCTTGGCTTCTATATGGAAGTTTGATGTTTTCTCTGCTTTTCTGGCATGCTGTTGACATACATGATGTTTTGAAAAGTAATTGACTCTCCAGTAATTTCAAACATACAACTTTACATACGTAAAAACAAGTCTTGTACCTTGCTTAAATATACTCCTAAATATTGATGTTGACATTATTAAAAATGGAATTGTTCTCATAAATTCTTCTTCAGATTATTTTTTGCCAGCGTATGCATATAAGATAGATTTTCATGAATTGATATTTTGTTCTGTAACTTTGATTAATTAGTTGAGTAGCTCAAATAATTTCTTTGCTGATTATAGGTAGTTTTATATATAAGATGATGTGACCTATGTTCTGTGAAGAGACAGGGTTTTAATTTTTCCATTCACCCATGGATGCCTTTTCTTTCTTTCCTCAAGATTCTGGGTAGAACTTCCAGTACACTATTGAGTAATGGTGATGAAGGCCAGCTTCCTGGCCTTGTTCCTGATTTCAGGAGTAAATCTTTCAGTCTTTAACATTGAGCATGATGTTTGCTGTGGCTTTTGGTACTACTCTTTTCCATATTGAACAAATTTCCTTTTATGCCTGCTTTCTTGAGTGTTTTTCATGAAATAACACTGGATTTTCATTGTAGATGTTTTGCATTAATTGATAGGATTGTGTGTTTTTCCTTCACACCATTATTGTGGTTGAATACATTGCTTACTTTTAATATGTTGAGCAACCTGAAATTTCTGGTGTAGAGATACTTGCTTATGGCATTATCCATTTAAAGTTCTGTTGGTTTCATGTTGCTATTATTTTGTGATAGATTTTTACATTCATATTTATAAGTTATACTGGGGTAGTTTTCTTGTTGTTTTCCTTTCTTTTTAAAATCTTTTTTAAAATAGTGGTTTTATTTCATTTTAATTATTTATTTATTTTGGCCCCATCCCATGGCTTGTGGGATCTTAGTTCCCCAGTCAGGGATCGAACCCGAGCCCTTGGCAGTGAAAGCACAGAGTCCTAACCACTGGGCCACCAGAGAATTCCCCAGTTTTCTTTTCCAAGATGTATCTGTATAATCTGACTAGACTTGGCTTGGTGTAAGTGGTTTGGAGGGTTAGCATCAGGGCTGGGGCTGGTGTGAGGGTTGGGGCTGTGGATGGTGTATGGTTGCTGTTATGGTTTAAGTTTTATGGTTAATGAGTTACTTATGGGTATGGTCAATGAATCTATTTTATGGTTTGGTTATGGTTATGGTTTTGCTTATTGGTTAAGGTTTATGGTTTTGGTCTCAGGGTGTTAGGGTTCTGTGTTAGAGTGGGTGTTAGGGTTCTGTGTTAGAGTGGGTGTTAGGGTATGGGTTAGAATTGGGGTACAGGTAGGCTACGGGTAGAGCATGGGTTAGGGTAAGGTACAGGTTTAGGGTACGGGTTAGGCTAAGGTTAGGTCAGGGCTTAGGGTCAGGATCAGAGTTGAGGGTTAGGGTCCATGTCAGGATTAGCGTCAAGGTTGAGCGAGGCCATTGTTTTCTGCTCCTCCAGTGCTGGATTCTCATTGATAGCTGAATGAAATGTCTGCTCTGGTCACCCAGTGTTTCAAATTGAGCTCAGCCTTAGTCAAGGGTTCTTAGGGCCTCAGAGGTCATGCAGGGTTTCCCTCCACCCTCCCTCCTGGGAAGGGTGATGCAGGCCCCACTCTGTCTGGGCAGCCCCAGGTCCAGCATGGCCCTGACATGCAGGATACTAAGTAGACGTGATGTAAGACTTGGTGCATCAGTCTGCCAGCCCCCAGGTGCTGCCTTTTTTTTTTTCCTTAATTAATTAATTAATTTTTGGCTGTGTTGGGTCTGCATTGCTGCACGGAGGCTTTCTCTAGTTGCGGCGAGTGGGGGCTTCTCATTGCGGTGGCTTCTCTTGTTGCAGAGTACAGGCTCTAAGCGCGTGGGCTTCAGCAGTTGTGGCTCGCGGGTTCTAGAGCGCAGGCTCAGTAGTTGTGGTGCACGGGCTTAGTTGCTCCACAGCATGTGGGATCTTCCCGGACCAGGGCTCGAACCCGTGTCCCCTGCATTAGCAGGCAGATTCTCAACCACTGCGCCACCAGGGAAGCCCCTTGAATAGTTTTGTATTTAAAATTTGTCTGTGGGGACAATGCAGGGGACACGGCCCCGAGCCCTGGTCCGGGAAGATCCCACATGCCACAGAGCAACCAAACCTGCGCGGCACAGCTACTGAAGCCTGCGCGCCTAGAGCCCGTGCTCCGCAACATGAGAAGCCACGGCAATGAGGAGCCCGTGCACCACAAAGAAGAGTAGCCCCGCTGGACGCAACTAGAGAAAGCCCATATGCAGCAACGAAGACCCAACGCAGCCAAAAATGAATTAGAAACTAAAATAAAATTTGCCTCTGAATAACTTTGAGTGAATTTGGTGTAAGTTGTAAAGTCTGCATCTACATTCACTTCATTCCAAATGGTTTCCAATTACTTGTTCCTTAACTACTTTTAGAAAACTTTTGGGATAGAGACTCCATTTTAGTTTGAATTTCCAGTTTCATGGATGCAGCAGTCCTGTCAGTAGGGCAGGCTGCCTCCAGGGACCTGTGAGGGAGGCGCGGCCTGCACTTCCCTGCACTGACCACAGGGTGGCGCCGAGTTCGCCTCTCTGACCCACAGCGCATGCTCGTTCCCTGCCAACTGGATTGTGAGGGCAGCTGAGAGGAGTTGAGCTTCGTCAGGCGCGGGGGCGGGGGCCTTCGGGTAGGACGCCCGGCTCAGCGTCTCTGCTGAGAGGAGCTCGGTCTCCCGTCTCCTTAGGACTCGCTCGCTGGGGTTTCGGCTTCAGGACAAAGTGGGGCTGCGTCCACGCTGACTAGGGAACTAGGTTTCCTGAGGACCCAGGTGATGCCTGAGGCAAAGGTGAAGAGACGGTGAGGAAAAGTGGGGAGAAGCTTCCTGTGGGCGACTGACCGTTGAGGGGGTCCGTCTTCGTGTGAGCGAGGGAGGGCTTGGCGTGGGAAGCTGGGTGTTTGGTCAGGTTTGTGTGCAGGGTAGCCAGCGTGAGTTATGGGGCGTCCAGTTTTCCCAGCACCATTTATCGTGGGGAGTGTCGTGCTCCTTGGTGTGTCCTTGGTCCCTGTGTCCTAAATTCCCCGAGCCCGTCCGTGTGGGTTGAATTCTGGTCTCTCTGTCCTGTTCCTCTGGTCCCTGTGCCCGTTTTGAGCCAGTTCCACACTGTTTTGGTGACTGTAGCTTCTCAGCAGAGTGTGACGTCAGGGAGGGAGTTGCCTCCAGCCCGTTCTCTTTTTTCAGGGTTTCTTTGGCTATTTGGGGTCCTTTGTGGTTCCCCACAGATATTAGGAGGATTTGCTCTGTTTTGGGGGAAAATACCATGGAATTTTGGGAGGGATTGCATTCACTGTGTCCACTGCTTTGGGTAGCATGGATGTTTTAACACTATTAATTGTTCCATTCCGTGAGAACAGGCTATCTTTCCGTTTATTGGTGTGTTTTTCAGTGTCTTCATCAATGTCTTAAAGTTTTCAGTGTGCAGGTCTTTCACCTCCTTGGTTGACTTTATTCCCAGGTATTTTGTTCTTTTTGATGCAGTTGTAAATAGGGTTGCTTTCTTTCTCTTTCTGATGGTTCATTATTAGTGTTGAGAAATGCAACTGATTTCTGTGTATTGACTTTGCAACTTTACTGAATTTATTTATTAGTTCTAATAGTTGTTTTGTGGAATGAAGTGGAAAATTGGAATTCAAACATCCCACTGTTTCTACCATATCCAGGTCGTCCACAACACGGAGGACAGCGGCTCCTAGTATAACCTTCCCACAGTGCCTCTCCATGACATGTGGACTTTGGGTGAAGTGGATCTGGGTAAGGCTTGGCTTCTATATGGAAGTTTGATGTTTTCTCTGCTTTTCTGGCATGCTGTTGACATACATGATGTTTTGAAAAGTAATTGACTCTCCAGTAATTTCAAACATACAACTTTACATACGTAAAAACAAGTCTTGTACCTTGCTTAAATATACTCCTAAATATTGATGTTGACATTATTAAAAATGGAATTGTTCTCATAAATTCTTCTTCAGATTATTTTTTGCCAGCGTATGCATATAAGATAGATTTTCATGAATTGATATTTTGTTCTGTAACTTTGATTAATTAGTTGAGTAGCTCAAATAATTTCTTTGCTGATTATAGGTAGTTTTATATATAAGATGATGTGACCTATGTTCTGTGAAGAGACAGGGTTTTAATTTTTCCATTCACCCATGGATGCCTTTTCTTTCTTTCCTCAAGATTCTGGGTAGAACTTCCAGTACACTATTGAGTAATGGTGATGAAGGCCAGCTTCCTGGCCTTGTTCCTGATTTCAGGAGTAAATCTTTCAGTCTTTAACATTGAGCATGATGTTTGCTGTGGCTTTTGGTACTACTCTTTTCCATATTGAACAAATTTCCTTTTATGCCTGCTTTCTTGAGTGTTTTTCATGAAATAACACTGGATTTTCATTGTAGATGTTTTGCATTAATTGATAGGATTGTGTGTTTTTCCTTCACACCATTATTGTGGTTGAATACATTGCTTACTTTTAATATGTTGAGCAACCTGAAATTTCTGGTGTAGAGATACTTGCGTATGGCATTATCCATTTAAAGTTCTGTTGGTTTCATGTTGCTATTATTTTGTGATAGATTTTTACATTCATATTTATAAGTTATACTGGGGTAGTTTTCTTGTTGTTTTCCTTTCTTTTTAAAATCTTTTTTAAAATAGTGGTTTTATTTCATTTTAATTATTTATTTATTTTGGCCCCATCCCATGGCTCGTGGGATCTTAGTTCCCCAGTCAGGGATCGAACCCGAGCCCTTGGCAGTGAAAGCACAGAGTCCTAACCACTGGGCCACCAGAGAATTCCCCAGTTTTCTTTTCCAAGATGTATCTGTATAATCTGACTAGACTTGGCTTGGTGTAAGTGGTTTGGAGGGTTAGCATCAGGGCTGGGGCTGGTGTGAGGGTTGGGGCTGTGGATGGTGTATGGTTGCTGTTATGGTTTAAGTTTTATGGTTAATGAGTTATTTATGGGTATGGTCAATGAATCTATTTTATGGTTTGGTTATGGTTATGGTTTTGCTTATTGGTTAAGGTTTATGGTTTTGGTCTCAGGGTGTTAGGGTTCTGTGTTAGAGTGGGTGTTAGGGTTCTGTGTTAGAGTGGGTGTTAGGGTATGGGTTAGAATTGGGGTACAGGTAGGCTACGGGTAGAGCATGGGTTAGGGTAAGGTACAGGTTTAGGGTACGGGTTAGGCTAAGGTTAGGTCAGGGCTTAGGGTCAGGATCAGAGTTGAGGGTTAGGGTCCATGTCAGGATTAGCGTCAAGGTTGAGCGAGGCCATTGTTTTCTGCTCCTCCAGTGCTGGATTCTCATTGATAGCTGAATGAAATGTCTGCTCTGGTCACCCAGTGTTTCAAATTGAGCTCAGCCTTAGTCAAGGGTTCTTAGGGCCTCAGAGGTCATGCAGGGTTTCCCTCCACCCTCCCTCCTGGGAAGGGTGATGCAGGCCCCACTCTGTCTGGGCAGCCCCAGGTCCAGCATGGCCCTGACATGCAGGATACTAAGTAGACGTGATGTAAGACTTGGTGCATCAGTCTGCCAGCCCCCAGGTGCTGCCTTTTTTTTTCCTTAATTAATTAATTAATTTTTGGCTGTGTTGGGTCTGCATTGCTGCACGGAGGCTTTCTCTAGTTGCGGCGAGTGGGGGCTTCTCATTGCGGTGGCTTCTCTTGTTGCAGAGTACAGGCTCTAAGCGCGTGGGCTTCAGCAGTTGTGGCTCGCGGGTTCTAGAGCGCAGGCTCAGTAGTTGTGGTGCACGGGCTTAGTTGCTCCACAGCATGTGGGATCTTCCCGGACCAGGGCTCGAACCCGTGTCCCCTGCATTAGCAGGCAGATTCTCAACCACTGCGCCACCAGGGAAGCCCCTTGAATAGTTTTGTATTTAAAATTTGTCTGTGGGGACAATGCAGGGGACACGGCCCCGAGCCCTGGTCCAGGAAGATCCCACATGCCACAGAGCAACCAAACCTGCGCGGCACAGCTACTGAAGCCTGCGCGCCTAGAGCCCGTGCTCCGCAACATGAGAAGCCACGGCAATGAGGAGCCCGTGCACCACAAAGAAGAGTAGCCCCGCTGGACGCAACTAGAGAAAGCCCATATGCAGCAACGAAGACCCAACGCAGCCAAAAATGAATTAGAAACTAAAATAAAATTTGCCTCTGAATAACTTTGAGTGAATTTGGTATAAGTTGTAAAGTCTGCATCTACATTCACTTCATTCCAAATGGTTTCCAATTACTTGTTCCTTAACTACTTTTAGAAAACTTTTGGGATAGAGACTCCATTTTAGTTTGAATTTCCAGTTTCATGGATGCAGCAGTCCTGTCAGTAGGGCAGGCTGCCTCCAGGGACCTGTGAGGGAGGCGCGGCCTGCACTTCCCTGCACTGACCACAGGGTGGCGCCGAGTTCGCCTCTCTGACCCACAGCGCATGCTCGTTCCCTGCCAACTGGATTGTGAGGGCAGCTGAGAGGAGTTGAGCTTCGTCAGGCGCGGGGGCGGGGGCCTTCGGGTAGGACGCCCGGCTCAGCGTCTCTGCTGAGAGGAGCTCGGTCTCCCGTCTCCTTAGGACTCGCTCGCTGGGGTTTCGGCTTCAGGACAAAGTGGGGCTGCGTCCACGCTGACTAGGGAACTAGGTTTCCTGAGGACCCAGGTGATGCCTGAGGCAAAGGTGAAGAGACGGTGAGGAAAAGTGGGGAGAAGCTTCCTGTGGGCGACTGACCGTTGAGGGGGTCCGTCTTCGTGTGAGCGAGGGAGGGCTTGGCGTGGGAAGCTGGGTGTTTGGTCAGGTTTGTGTGCAGGGTAGCCAGCGTGAGTTATGGGGCGTCCAGTTTTCCCAGCACCATTTATCGTGGGGAGTGTCGTGCTCCTTGGTGTGTCCTTGGTCCCTGTGTCCTAAATTCCCCGAGCCCGTCCGTGTGGGTTGAATTCTGGTCTCTCTGTCCTGTTCCTCTGGTCCCTGTGCCCGTTTTGAGCCAGTTCCACACTGTTTTGGTGACTGTAGCTTCTCAGCAGAGTGTGACGTCAGGGAGGGAGTTGCCTCCAGCCCGTTCTCTTTTTTCAGGGTTTCTTTGGCTATTTGGGGTCCTTTGTGGTTCCCCACAGATATTAGGAGGATTTGCTCTGTTTTGGGGGAAAATACCATGGAATTTTGGGAGGGATTGCATTCACTGTGTCCACTGCTTTGGGTAGCATGGATGTTTTAACACTATTAATTGTTCCATTCCGTGAGAACAGGCTATCTTTCCGTTTATTGGTGTGTTTTTCAGTGTCTTCATCAATGTCTTAAAGTTTTCAGTGTGCAGGTCTTTCACCTCCTTGGTTGACTTTATTCCCAGGTATTTTGTTCTTTTTGATGCAGTTGTAAATAGGGTTGCTTTCTTTCTCTTTCTGATGGTTCATTATTAGTGTTGAGAAATGCAACTGATTTCTGTGTATTGACTTTGCAACTTTACTGAATTTATTTATTAGTTCTAATAGTTGTTTTGTGGAATGAAGTGGAAAATTGGAATTCAAACATCCCACTGTTTCTACCATATCCAGGTCGTCCACAACACGGAGGACAGCGGCTCCTAGTATAACCTTCCCACAGTGCCTCTCCATGACATGTGGACTTTGGGTGAAGTGGATCTGGGTAAGGCTTGGCTTCTATATGGAAGTTTGATGTTTTCTCTGCTTTTCTGGCATGCTGTTGACATACATGATGTTTTGAAAAGTAATTGACTCTCCAGTAATTTCAAACATACAACTTTACATACGTAAAAACAAGTCTTGTACCTTGCTTAAATATACTCCTAAATATTGATGTTGACATTATTAAAAATGGAATTGTTCTCATAAATTCTTCTTCAGATTATTTTTTGCCAGCGTATGCATATAAGATAGATTTTCATGAATTGATATTTTGTTCTGTAACTTTGATTAATTAGTTGAGTAGCTCAAATAATTTCTTTGCTGATTATAGGTAGTTTTATATATAAGATGATGTGACCTATGTTCTGTGAAGAGACAGGGTTTTAATTTTTCCATTCACCCATGGATGCCTTTTCTTTCTTTCCTCAAGATTCTGGGTAGAACTTCCAGTACACTATTGAGTAATGGTGATGAAGGCCAGCTTCCTGGCCTTGTTCCTGATTTCAGGAGTAAATCTTTCAGTCTTTAACATTGAGCATGATGTTTGCTGTGGCTTTTGGTACTACTCTTTTCCATATTGAACAAATTTCCTTTTATGCCTGCTTTCTTGAGTGTTTTTCATGAAATAACACTGGATTTTCATTGTAGATGTTTTGCATTAATTGATAGGATTGTGTGTTTTTCCTTCACACCATTATTGTGGTTGAATACATTGCTTACTTTTAATATGTTGAGCAACCTGAAATTTCTGGTGTAGAGATACTTGCTTATGGCATTATCCATTTAAAGTTCTGTTGGTTTCATGTTGCTATTATTTTGTGATAGATTTTTACATTCATATTTATAAGTTATACTGGGGTAGTTTTCTTGTTGTTTTCCTTTCTTTTTAAAATCTTTTTTAAAATAGTGGTTTTATTTCATTTTAATTATTTATTTATTTTGGCCCCATCCCATGGCTTGTGGGATCTTAGTTCCCCAGTCAGGGATCGAACCCGAGCCCTTGGCAGTGAAAGCACAGAGTCCTAACCACTGGGCCACCAGAGAATTCCCCAGTTTTCTTTTCCAAGATGTATCTGTATAATCTGACTAGACTTGGCTTGGTGTAAGTGGTTTGGAGGGTTAGCATCAGGGCTGGGGCTGGTGTGAGGGTTGGGGCTGTGGATGGTGTATGGTTGCTGTTATGGTTTAAGTTTTATGGTTAATGAGTTATTTATGGGTATGGTCAATGAATCTATTTTATGGTTTGGTTATGGTTATGGTTTTGCTTATTGGTTAAGGTTTATGGTTTTGGTCTCAGGGTGTTAGGGTTCTGTGTTAGAGTGGGTGTTAGGGTTCTGTGTTAGAGTGGGTGTTAGGGTATGGGTTAGAATTGGGGTACAGGTAGGCTACGGGTAGAGCATGGGTTAGGGTAAGGTACAGGTTTAGGGTACGGGTTAGGCTAAGGTTAGGTCAGGGCTTAGGGTCAGGATCAGAGTTGAGGGTTAGGGTCCATGTCAGGATTAGCGTCAAGGTTGAGCGAGGCCATTGTTTTCTGCTCCTCCAGTGCTGGATTCTCATTGATAGCTGAATGAAATGTCTGCTCTGGTCACCCAGTGTTTCAAATTGAGCTCAGCCTTAGTCAAGGGTTCTTAGGGCCTCAGAGGTCATGCAGGGTTTCCCTCCACCCTCCCTCCTGGGAAGGGTGATGCAGGCCCCACTCTGTCTGGGCAGCCCCAGGTCCAGCATGGCCCTGACATGCAGGATACTAAGTAGACGTGATGTAAGACTTGGTGCATCAGTCTGCCAGCCCCCAGGTGCTGCCTTTTTTTTTTCCTTAATTAATTAATTAATTTTTGGCTGTGTTGGGTCTGCATTGCTGCACGGAGGCTTTCTCTAGTTGCGGCGAGTGGGGGCTTCTCATTGCGGTGGCTTCTCTTGTTGCAGAGTACAGGCTCTAAGCGCGTGGGCTTCAGCAGTTGTGGCTCGCGGGTTCTAGAGCGCAGGCTCAGTAGTTGTGGTGCACGGGCTTAGTTGCTCCACAGCATGTGGGATCTTCCCGGACCAGGGCTCGAACCCGTGTCCCCTGCATTAGCAGGCAGATTCTCAACCACTGCGCCACCAGGGAAGCCCCTTGAATAGTTTTGTATTTAAAATTTGTCTGTGGGGACAATGCAGGGGACACGGCCCCGAGCCCTGGTCCGGGAAGATCCCACATGCCACAGAGCAACCAAACCTGCGCGGCACAGCTACTGAAGCCTGCGCGCCTAGAGCCCGTGCTCCGCAACATGAGAAGCCACGGCAATGAGGAGCCCGTGCACCACAAAGAAGAGTAGCCCCGCTGGACGCAACTAGAGAAAGCCCATATGCAGCAACGAAGACCCAACGCAGCCAAAAATGAATTAGAAACTAAAATAAAATTTGCCTCTGAATAACTTTGAGTGAATTTGGTATAAGTTGTAAAGTCTGCATCTACATTCACTTCATTCCAAATGGTTTCCAATTACTTGTTCCTTAACTACTTTTAGAAAACTTTTGGGATAGAGACTCCATTTTAGTTTGAATTTCCAGTTTCATGGATGCAGCAGTCCTGTCAGTAGGGCAGGCTGCCTCCAGGGACCTGTGAGGGAGGCGCGGCCTGCACTTCCCTGCACTGACCACAGGGTGGCGCCGAGTTCGCCTCTCTGACCCACAGCGCATGCTCGTTCCCTGCCAACTGGATTGTGAGGGCAGCTGAGAGGAGTTGAGCTTCGTCAGGCGCGGGGGCGGGGGCCTTCGGGTAGGACGCCCGGCTCAGCGTCTCTGCTGAGAGGAGCTCGGTCTCCCGTCTCCTTAGGACTCGCTCGCTGGGGTTTCGGCTTCAGGACAAAGTGGGGCTGCGTCCACGCTGACTAGGGAAGTAGGTTTCCTGAGGACCCAGGTGATGCCTGAGGCAAAGGTGAAGAGACGGTGAGGAAAAGTGGGGAGAAGCTTCCTGTGGGCGACTGACCGTTGAGGGGGTCCGTCTTCGTGTGAGCGAGGGAGGGCTTGGCGTGGGAAGCTGGGTGTTTGGTCAGGTTTGTGTGCAGGGTAGCCAGCGTGAGTTATGGGGCGTCCAGTTTTCCCAGCACCATTTATCGTGGGGAGTGTCGTGCTCCTTGGTGTGTCCTTGGTCCCTGTGTCCTAAATTCCCCGAGCCCGTCCGTGTGGGTTGAATTCTGGTCTCTCTGTCCTGTTCCTCTGGTCCCTGTGCCCGTTTTGAGCCAGTTCCACACTGTTTTGGTGACTGTAGCTTCTCAGCAGAGTGTGACGTCAGGGAGGGAGTTGCCTCCAGCCCGTTCTCTTTTTTCAGGGTTTCTTTGGCTATTTGGGGTCCTTTGTGGTTCCCCACAGATATTAGGAGGATTTGCTCTGTTTTGGGGGAAAATACCATGGAATTTTGGGAGGGATTGCATTCACTGTGTCCACTGCTTTGGGTAGCATGGATGTTTTAACACTATTAATTGTTCCATTCCGTGAGAACAGGCTATCTTTCCGTTTATTGGTGTGTTTTTCAGTGTCTTCATCAATGTCTTAAAGTTTTCAGTGTGCAGGTCTTTCACCTCCTTGGTTGACTTTATTCCCAGGTATTTTGTTCTTTTTGATGCAGTTGTAAATAGGGTTGCTTTCTTTCTCTTTCTGATGGTTCATTATTAGTGTTGAGAAATGCAACTGATTTCTGTGTATTGACTTTGCAACTTTACTGAATTTATTTATTAGTTCTAATAGTTGTTTTGTGGAATGAAGTGGAAAATTGGAATTCAAACATCCCACTGTTTCTACCATATCCAGGTCGTCCACAACACGGAGGACAGCGGCTCCTAGTATAACCTTCCCACAGTGCCTCTCCATGACATGTGGACTTTGGGTGAAGTGGATCTGGGTAAGGCTTGGCTTCTATATGGAAGTTTGATGTTTTCTCTGCTTTTCTGGCATGCTGTTGACATACATGATGTTTTGAAAAGTAATTGACTCTCCAGTAATTTCAAACATACAACTTTACATACGTAAAAACAAGTCTTGTACCTTGCTTAAATATACTCCTAAATATTGATGTTGACATTATTAAAAATGGAATTGTTCTCATAAATTCTTCTTCAGATTATTTTTTGCCAGCGTATGCATATAAGATAGATTTTCATGAATTGATATTTTGTTCTGTAACTTTGATTAATTAGTTGAGTAGCTCAAATAATTTCTTTGCTGATTATAGGTAGTTTTATATATAAGATGATGTGACCTATGTTCTGTGAAGAGACAGGGTTTTAATTTTTCCATTCACCCATGGATGCCTTTTCTTTCTTTCCTCAAGATTCTGGGTAGAACTTCCAGTACACTATTGAGTAATGGTGATGAAGGCCAGCTTCCTGGCCTTGTTCCTGATTTCAGGAGTAAATCTTTCAGTCTTTAACATTGAGCATGATGTTTGCTGTGGCTTTTGGTACTACTCTTTTCCATATTGAACAAATTTCCTTTTATGCCTGCTTTCTTGAGTGTTTTTCATGAAATAACACTGGATTTTCATTGTAGATGTTTTGCATTAATTGATAGGATTGTGTGTTTTTCCTTCACACCATTATTGTGGTTGAATACATTGCTTACTTTTAATATGTTGAGCAACCTGAAATTTCTGGTGTAGAGATACTTGCGTATGGCATTATCCATTTAAAGTTCTGTTGGTTTCATGTTGCTATTATTTTGTGATAGATTTTTACATTCATATTTATAAGTTATACTGGGGTAGTTTTCTTGTTGTTTTCCTTTCTTTTTAAAATCTTTTTTAAAATAGTGGTTTTATTTCATTTTAATTATTTATTTATTTTGGCCCCATCCCATGGCTCGTGGGATCTTAGTTCCCCAGTCAGGGATCGAACCCGAGCCCTTGGCAGTGAAAGCACAGAGTCCTAACCACTGGGCCACCAGAGAATTCCCCAGTTTTCTTTTCCAAGATGTATCTGTATAATCTGACTAGACTTGGCTTGGTGTAAGTGGTTTGGAGGGTTAGCATCAGGGCTGGGGCTGGTGTGAGGGTTGGGGCTGTGGATGGTGTATGGTTGCTGTTATGGTTTAAGTTTTATGGTTAATGAGTTATTTATGGGTATGGTCAATGAATCTATTTTATGGTTTGGTTATGGTTATGGTTTTGCTTATTGGTTAAGGTTTATGGTTTTGGTCTCAGGGTGGTAGGGTTCTGTGTTAGAGTGGGTGTTAGGGTTCTGTGTTAGAGTGGGTGTTAGGGTATGGGTTAGAATTGGGGTACAGGTAGGCTACGGGTAGAGCATGGGTTAGGGTAAGGTACAGGTTTAGGGTACGGGTTAGGCTAAGGTTAGGTCAGGGCTTAGGGTCAGGATCAGAGTTGAGGGTTAGGGTCCATGTCAGGATTAGCGTCAAGGTTGAGCGAGGCCATTGTTTTCTGCTCCTCCAGTGCTGGATTCTCATTGATAGCTGAATGAAATGTCTGCTCTGGTCACCCAGTGTTTCAAATTGAGCTCAGCCTTAGTCAAGGGTTCTTAGGGCCTCAGAGGTCATGCAGGGTTTCCCTCCACCCTCCCTCCTGGGAAGGGTGATGCAGGCCCCACTCTGTCTGGGCAGCCCCAGGTCCAGCATGGCCCTGACATGCAGGATACTAAGTAGACGTGATGTAAGACTTGGTGCATCAGTCTGCCAGCCCCCAGGTGCTGCCTTTTTTTTTTTCCTTAATTAATTAATTAATTTTTGGCTGTGTTGGGTCTGCATTGCTGCACGGAGGCTTTCTCTAGTTGCGGCGAGTGGGGGCTTCTCATTGCGGTGGCTTCTCTTGTTGCAGAGTACAGGCTCTAAGCGCGTGGGCTTCAGCAGTTGTGGCTCGCGGGTTCTAGAGCGCAGGCTCAGTAGTTGTGGTGCACGGGCTTAGTTGCTCCACAGCATGTGGGATCTTCCCGGACCAGGGCTCGAACCCGTGTCCCCTGCATTAGCAGGCAGATTCTCAACCACTGCGCCACCAGGGAAGCCCCTTGAATAGTTTTGTATTTAAAATTTGTCTGTGGGGACAATGCAGGGGACACGGCCCCGAGCCCTGGTCCGGGAAGATCCCACATGCCACAGAGCAACCAAACCTGCGCGGCACAGCTACTGAAGCCTGCGCGCCTAGAGCCCGTGCTCCGCAACATGAGAAGCCACGGCAATGAGGAGCCCGTGCACCACAAAGAAGAGTAGCCCCGCTGGACGCAACTAGAGAAAGCCCATATGCAGCAACGAAGACCCAACGCAGCCAAAAATGAATTAGAAACTAAAATAAAATTTGCCTCTGAATAACTTTGAGTGAATTTGGTATAAGTTGTAAAGTCTGCATCTACATTCACTTCATTCCAAATGGTTTCCAATTACTTGTTCCTTAACTACTTTTAGAAAACTTTTGGGATAGAGACTCCATTTTAGTTTGAATTTCCAGTTTCATGGATGCAGCAGTCCTGTCAGTAGGGCAGGCTGCCTCCAGGGACCTGTGAGGGAGGCGCGGCCTGCACTTCCCTGCACTGACCACAGGGTGGCGCCGAGTTCGCCTCTCTGACCCACAGCGCATGCTCGTTCCCTGCCAACTGGATTGTGAGGGCAGCTGAGAGGAGTTGAGCTTCGTCAGGCGCGGGGGCGGGGGCCTTCGGGTAGGACGCCCGGCTCAGCGTCTCTGCTGAGAGGAGCTCGGTCTCCCGTCTCCTTAGGACTCGCTCGCTGGGGTTTCGGCTTCAGGACAAAGTGGGGCTGCGTCCACGCTGACTAGGGAACTAGGTTTCCTGAGGACCCAGGTGATGCCTGAGGCAAAGGTGAAGAGACGGTGAGGAAAAGTGGGGAGAAGCTTCCTGTGGGCGACTGACCGTTGAGGGGGTCCGTCTTCGTGTGAGCGAGGGAGGGCTTGGCGTGGGAAGCTGGGTGTTTGGTCAGGTTTGTGTGCAGGGTAGCCAGCGTGAGTTATGGGGCGTCCAGTTTTCCCAGCACCATTTATCGTGGGGAGTGTCGTGCTCCTTGGTGTGTCCTTGGTCCCTGTGTCCTAAATTCCCCGAGCCCGTCCGTGTGGGTTGAATTCTGGTCTCTCTGTCCTGTTCCTCTGGTCCCTGTGCCCGTTTTGAGCCAGTTCCACACTGTTTTGGTGACTGTAGCTTCTCAGCAGAGTGTGACGTCAGGGAGGGAGTTGCCTCCAGCCCGTTCTCTTTTTTCAGGGTTTCTTTGGCTATTTGGGGTCCTTTGTGGTTCCCCACAGATATTAGGAGGATTTGCTCTGTTTTGGGGGAAAATACCATGGAATTTTGGGAGGGATTGCATTCACTGTGTCCACTGCTTTGGGTAGCATGGATGTTTTAACACTATTAATTGTTCCATTCCGTGAGAACAGGCTATCTTTCCGTTTATTGGTGTGTTTTTCAGTGTCTTCATCAATGTCTTAAAGTTTTCAGTGTGCAGGTCTTTCACCTCCTTGGTTGACTTTATTCCCAGGTATTTTGTTCTTTTTGATGCAGTTGTAAATAGGGTTGCTTTCTTTCTCTTTCTGATGGTTCATTATTAGTGTTGAGAAATGCAACTGATTTCTGTGTATTGACTTTGCAACTTTACTGAATTTATTTATTAGTTCTAATAGTTGTTTTGTGGAATGAAGTGGAAAATTGGAATTCAAACATCCCACTGTTTCTACCATATCCAGGTCGTCCACAACACGGAGGACAGCGGCTCCTAGTATAACCTTCCCACAGTGCCTCTCCATGACATGTGGACTTTGGGTGAAGTGGATCTGGGTAAGGCTTGGCTTCTATATGGAAGTTTGATGTTTTCTCTGCTTTTCTGGCATGCTGTTGACATACATGATGTTTTGAAAAGTAATTGACTCTCCAGTAATTTCAAACATACAACTTTACATACGTAAAAACAAGTCTTGTACCTTGCTTAAATATACTCCTAAATATTGATGTTGACATTATTAAAAATGGAATTGTTCTCATAAATTCTTCTTCAGATTATTTTTTGCCAGCGTATGCATATAAGATAGATTTTCATGAATTGATATTTTGTTCTGTAACTTTGATTAATTAGTTGAGTAGCTCAAATAATTTCTTTGCTGATTATAGGTAGTTTTATATATAAGATGATGTGACCTATGTTCTGTGAAGAGACAGGGTTTTAATTTTTCCATTCACCCATGGATGCCTTTTCTTTCTTTCCTCAAGATTCTGGGTAGAACTTCCAGTACACTATTGAGTAATGGTGATGAAGGCCAGCTTCCTGGCCTTGTTCCTGATTTCAGGAGTAAATCTTTCAGTCTTTAACATTGAGCATGATGTTTGCTGTGGCTTTTGGTACTACTCTTTTCCATATTGAACAAATTTCCTTTTATGCCTGCTTTCTTGAGTGTTTTTCATGAAATAACACTGGATTTTCATTGTAGATGTTTTGCATTAATTGATAGGATTGTGTGTTTTTCCTTCACACCATTATTGTGGTTGAATACATTGCTTACTTTTAATATGTTGAGCAACCTGAAATTTCTGGTGTAGAGATACTTGCGTATGGCATTATCCATTTAAAGTTCTGTTGGTTTCATGTTGCTATTATTTTGTGATAGATTTTTACATTCATATTTATAAGTTATACTGGGGTAGTTTTCTTGTTGTTTTCCTTTCTTTTTAAAATCTTTTTTAAAATAGTGGTTTTATTTCATTTTAATTATTTATTTATTTTGGCCCCATCCCATGGCTCGTGGGATCTTAGTTCCCCAGTCAGGGATCGAACCCGAGCCCTTGGCAGTGAAAGCACAGAGTCCTAACCACTGGGCCACCAGAGAATTCCCCAGTTTTCTTTTCCAAGATGTATCTGTATAATCTGACTAGACTTGGCTTGGTGTAAGTGGTTTGGAGGGTTAGCATCAGGGCTGGGGCTGGTGTGAGGGTTGGGGCTGTGGATGGTGTATGGTTGCTGTTATGGTTTAAGTTTTATGGTTAATGAGTTATTTATGGGTATGGTCAATGAATCTATTTTATGGTTTGGTTATGGTTATGGTTTTGCTTATTGGTTAAGGTTTATGGTTTTGGTCTCAGGGTGGTAGGGTTCTGTGTTAGAGTGGGTGTTAGGGTTCTGTGTTAGAGTGGGTGTTAGGGTATGGGTTAGAATTGGGGTACAGGTAGGCTACGGGTAGAGCATGGGTTAGGGTAAGGTACAGGTTTAGGGTACGGGTTAGGCTAAGGTTAGGTCAGGGCTTAGGGTCAGGATCAGAGTTGAGGGTTAGGGTCCATGTCAGGATTAGCGTCAAGGTTGAGCGAGGCCATTGTTTTCTGCTCCTCCAGTGCTGGATTCTCATTGATAGCTGAATGAAATGTCTGCTCTGGTCACCCAGTGTTTCAAATTGAGCTCAGCCTTAGTCAAGGGTTCTTAGGGCCTCAGAGGTCATGCAGGGTTTCCCTCCACCCTCCCTCCTGGGAAGGGTGATGCAGGCCCCACTCTGTCTGGGCAGCCCCAGGTCCAGCATGGCCCTGACATGCAGGATACTAAGTAGACGTGATGTAAGACTTGGTGCATCAGTCTGCCAGCCCCCAGGTGCTGCCTTTTTTTTTTTCCTTAATTAATTAATTAATTTTTGGCTGTGTTGGGTCTGCATTGCTGCACGGAGGCTTTCTCTAGTTGCGGCGAGTGGGGGCTTCTCATTGCGGTGGCTTCTCTTGTTGCAGAGTACAGGCTCTAAGCGCGTGGGCTTCAGCAGTTGTGGCTCGCGGGTTCTAGAGCGCAGGCTCAGTAGTTGTGGTGCACGGGCTTAGTTGCTCCACAGCATGTGGGATCTTCCCGGACCAGGGCTCGAACCCGTGTCCCCTGCATTAGCAGGCAGATTCTCAACCACTGCGCCACCAGGGAAGCCCCTTGAATAGTTTTGTATTTAAAATTTGTCTGTGGGGACAATGCAGGGGACACGGCCCCGAGCCCTGGTCCGGGAAGATCCCACATGCCACAGAGCAACCAAACCTGCGCGGCACAGCTACTGAAGCCTGCGCGCCTAGAGCCCGTGCTCCGCAACATGAGAAGCCACGGCAATGAGGAGCCCGTGCACCACAAAGAAGAGTAGCCCCGCTGGACGCAACTAGAGAAAGCCCATATGCAGCAACGAAGACCCAACGCAGCCAAAAATGAATTAGAAACTAAAATAAAATTTGCCTCTGAATAACTTTGAGTGAATTTGGTATAAGTTGTAAAGTCTGCATCTACATTCACTTCATTCCAAATGGTTTCCAATTACTTGTTCCTTAACTACTTTTAGAAAACTTTTGGGATAGAGACTCCATTTTAGTTTGAATTTCCAGTTTCATGGATGCAGCAGTCCTGTCAGTAGGGCAGGCTGCCTCCAGGGACCTGTGAGGGAGGCGCGGCCTGCACTTCCCTGCACTGACCACAGGGTGGCGCCGAGTTCGCCTCTCTGACCCACAGCGCATGCTCGTTCCCTGCCAACTGGATTGTGAGGGCAGCTGAGAGGAGTTGAGCTTCGTCAGGCGCGGGGGCGGGGGCCTTCGGGTAGGACGCCCGGCTCAGCGTCTCTGCTGAGAGGAGCTCGGTCTCCCGTCTCCTTAGGACTCGCTCGCTGGGGTTTCGGCTTCAGGACAAAGTGGGGCTGCGTCCACGCTGACTAGGGAAGTAGGTTTCCTGAGGACCCAGGTGATGCCTGAGGCAAAGGTGAAGAGACGGTGAGGAAAAGTGGGGAGAAGCTTCCTGTGGGCGACTGACCGTTGAGGGGGTCCGTCTTCGTGTGAGCGAGGGAGGGCTTGGCGTGGGAAGCTGGGTGTTTGGTCAGGTTTGTGTGCAGGGTAGCCAGCGTGAGTTATGGGGCGTCCAGTTTTCCCAGCACCATTTATCGTGGGGAGTGTCGTGCTCCTTGGTGTGTCCTTGGTCCCTGTGTCCTAAATTCCCCGAGCCCGTCCGTGTGGGTTGAATTCTGGTCTCTCTGTCCTGTTCCTCTGGTCCCTGTGCCCGTTTTGAGCCAGTTCCACACTGTTTTGGTGACTGTAGCTTCTCAGCAGAGTGTGACGTCAGGGAGGGAGTTGCCTCCAGCCCGTTCTCTTTTTTCAGGGTTTCTTTGGCTATTTGGGGTCCTTTGTGGTTCCCCACAGATATTAGGAGGATTTGCTCTGTTTTGGGGGAAAATACCATGGAATTTTGGGAGGGATTGCATTCACTGTGTCCACTGCTTTGGGTAGCATGGATGTTTTAACACTATTAATTGTTCCATTCCGTGAGAACAGGCTATCTTTCCGTTTATTGGTGTGTTTTTCAGTGTCTTCATCAATGTCTTAAAGTTTTCAGTGTGCAGGTCTTTCACCTCCTTGGTTGACTTTATTCCCAGGTATTTTGTTCTTTTTGATGCAGTTGTAAATAGGGTTGCTTTCTTTCTCTTTCTGATGGTTCATTATTAGTGTTGAGAAATGCAACTGATTTCTGTGTATTGACTTTGCAACTTTACTGAATTTATTTATTAGTTCTAATAGTTGTTTTGTGGAATGAAGTGGAAAATTGGAATTCAAACATCCCACTGTTTCTACCATATCCAGGTCGTCCACAACACGGAGGACAGCGGCTCCTAGTATAACCTTCCCACAGTGCCTCTCCATGACATGTGGACTTTGGGTGAAGTGGATCTGGGTAAGGCTTGGCTTCTATATGGAAGTTTGATGTTTTCTCTGCTTTTCTGGCATGCTGTTGACATACATGATGTTTTGAAAAGTAATTGACTCTCCAGTAATTTCAAACATACAACTTTACATACGTAAAAACAAGTCTTGTACCTTGCTTAAATATACTCCTAAATATTGATGTTGACATTATTAAAAATGGAATTGTTCTCATAAATTCTTCTTCAGATTATTTTTTGCCAGCGTATGCATATAAGATAGATTTTCATGAATTGATATTTTGTTCTGTAACTTTGATTAATTAGTTGAGTAGCTCAAATAATTTCTTTGCTGATTATAGGTAGTTTTATATATAAGATGATGTGACCTATGTTCTGTGAAGAGACAGGGCTTTAATTTTTCCATTCACCCATGGATGCCTTTTCTTTCTTTCCTCAAGATTCTGGGTAGAACTTCCAGTACACTATTGAGTAATGGTGATGAAGGCCAGCTTCCTGGCCTTGTTCCTGATTTCAGGAGTAAATCTTTCAGTCTTTAACATTGAGCATGATGTTTGCTGTGGCTTTTGGTACTACTCTTTTCCATATTGAACAAATTTCCTTTTATGCCTGCTTTCTTGAGTGTTTTTCATGAAATAACACTGGATTTTCATTGTAGATGTTTTGCATTAATTGATAGGATTGTGTGTTTTTCCTTCACACCATTATTGTGGTTGAATACATTGCTTACTTTTAATATGTTGAGCAACCTGAAATTTCTGGTGTAGAGATACTTGCGTATGGCATTATCCATTTAAAGTTCTGTTGGTTTCATGTTGCTATTATTTTGTGATAGATTTTTACATTCATATTTATAAGTTATACTGGGGTAGTTTTCTTGTTGTTTTCCTTTCTTTTTAAAATCTTTTTTAAAATAGTGGTTTTATTTCATTTTAATTATTTATTTATTTTGGCCCCATCCCATGGCTCGTGGGATCTTAGTTCCCCAGTCAGGGATCGAACCCGAGCCCTTGGCAGTGAAAGCACAGAGTCCTAACCACTGGGCCACCAGAGAATTCCCCAGTTTTCTTTTCCAAGATGTATCTGTATAATCTGACTAGACTTGGCTTGGTGTAAGTGGTTTGGAGGGTTAGCATCAGGGCTGGGGCTGGTGTGAGGGTTGGGGCTGTGGATGGTGTATGGTTGCTGTTATGGTTTAAGTTTTATGGTTAATGAGTTATTTATGGGTATGGTCAATGAATCTATTTTATGGTTTGGTTATGGTTATGGTTTTGCTTATTGGTTAAGGTTTATGGTTTTGGTCTCAGGGTGGTAGGGTTCTGTGTTAGAGTGGGTGTTAGGGTTCTGTGTTAGAGTGGGTGTTAGGGTATGGGTTAGAATTGGGGTACAGGTAGGCTACGGGTAGAGCATGGGTTAGGGTAAGGTACAGGTTTAGGGTACGGGTTAGGCTAAGGTTAGGTCAGGGCTTAGGGTCAGGATCAGAGTTGAGGGTTAGGGTCCATGTCAGGATTAGCGTCAAGGTTGAGCGAGGCCATTGTTTTCTGCTCCTCCAGTGCTGGATTCTCATTGATAGCTGAATGAAATGTCTGCTCTGGTCACCCAGTGTTTCAAATTGAGCTCAGCCTTAGTCAAGGGTTCTTAGGGCCTCAGAGGTCATGCAGGGTTTCCCTCCACCCTCCCTCCTGGGAAGGGTGATGCAGGCCCCACTCTGTCTGGGCAGCCCCAGGTCCAGCATGGCCCTGACATGCAGGATACTAAGTAGACGTGATGTAAGACTTGGTGCATCAGTCTGCCAGCCCCCAGGTGCTGCCTTTTTTTTTTTCCTTAATTAATTAATTAATTTTTGGCTGTGTTGGGTCTGCATTGCTGCACGGAGGCTTTCTCTAGTTGCGGCGAGTGGGGGCTTCTCATTGCGGTGGCTTCTCTTGTTGCAGAGTACAGGCTCTAAGCGCGTGGGCTTCAGCAGTTGTGGCTCGCGGGTTCTAGAGCGCAGGCTCAGTAGTTGTGGTGCACGGGCTTAGTTGCTCCACAGCATGTGGGATCTTCCCGGACCAGGGCTCGAACCCGTGTCCCCTGCATTAGCAGGCAGATTCTCAACCACTGCGCCACCAGGGAAGCCCCTTGAATAGTTTTGTATTTAAAATTTGTCTGTGGGGACAATGCAGGGGACACGGCCCCGAGCCCTGGTCCGGGAAGATCCCACATGCCACAGAGCAACCAAACCTGCGCGGCACAGCTACTGAAGCCTGCGCGCCTAGAGCCCGTGCTCCGCAACATGAGAAGCCACGGCAATGAGGAGCCCGTGCACCACAAAGAAGAGTAGCCCCGCTGGACGCAACTAGAGAAAGCCCATATGCAGCAACGAAGACCCAACGCAGCCAAAAATGAATTAGAAACTAAAATAAAATTTGCCTCTGAATAACTTTGAGTGAATTTGGTATAAGTTGTAAAGTCTGCATCTACATTCACTTCATTCCCAATGGTTTCCAATTACTTGTTCCTTAACTACTTTTAGAAAACTTTTGGGATAGAGACTCCATTTTAGTTTGAATTTCCAGTTTCATGGATGCAGCAGTCCTGTCAGTAGGGCAGGCTGCCTCCAGGGACCTGTGAGGGAGGCGCGGCCTGCACTTCCCTGCACTGACCACAGGGTGGCGCCGAGTTCGCCTCTCTGACCCACAGCGCATGCTCGTTCCCTGCCAACTGGATTGTGAGGGCAGCTGAGAGGAGTTGAGCTTCGTCAGGCGCGGGGGCGGGGGCCTTCGGGTAGGACGCCCGGCTCAGCGTCTCTGCTGAGAGGAGCTCGGTCTCCCGTCTCCTTAGGACTCGCTCGCTGGGGTTTCGGCTTCAGGACAAAGTGGGGCTGCGTCCACGCTGACTAGGGAACTAGGTTTCCTGAGGACCCAGGTGATGCCTGAGGCAAAGGTGAAGAGACGGTGAGGAAAAGTGGGGAGAAGCTTCCTGTGGGCGACTGACCGTTGAGGGGGTCCGTCTTCGTGTGAGCGAGGGAGGGCTTGGCGTGGGAAGCTGGGTGTTTGGTCAGGTTTGTGTGCAGGGTAGCCAGCGTGAGTTATGGGGCGTCCAGTTTTCCCAGCACCATTTATCGTGGGGAGTGTCGTGCTCCTTGGTGTGTCCTTGGTCCCTGTGTCCTAAATTCCCCGAGCCCGTCCGTGTGGGTTGAATTCTGGTCTCTCTGTCCTGTTCCTCTGGTCCCTGTGCCCGTTTTGAGCCAGTTCCACACTGTTTTGGTGACTGTAGCTTCTCAGCAGAGTGTGACGTCAGGGAGGGAGTTGCCTCCAGCCCGTTCTCTTTTTTCAGGGTTTCTTTGGCTATTTGGGGTCCTTTGTGGTTCCCCACAGATATTAGGAGGATTTGCTCTGTTTTGGGGGAAAATACCATGGAATTTTGGGAGGGATTGCATTCACTGTGTCCACTGCTTTGGGTAGCATGGATGTTTTAACACTATTAATTGTTCCATTCCGTGAGAACAGGCTATCTTTCCGTTTATTGGTGTGTTTTTCAGTGTCTTCATCAATGTCTTAAAGTTTTCAGTGTGCAGGTCTTTCACCTCCTTGGTTGACTTTATTCCCAGGTATTTTGTTCTTTTTGATGCAGTTGTAAATAGGGTTGCTTTCTTTCTCTTTCTGATGGTTCATTATTAGTGTTGAGAAATGCAACTGATTTCTGTGTATTGACTTTGCAACTTTACTGAATTTATTTATTAGTTCTAATAGTTGTTTTGTGGAATGAAGTGGAAAATTGGAATTCAAACATCCCACTGTTTCTACCATATCCAGGTCGTCCACAACACGGAGGACAGCGGCTCCTAGTATAACCTTCCCACAGTGCCTCTCCATGACATGTGGACTTTGGGTGAAGTGGATCTGGGTAAGGCTTGGCTTCTATATGGAAGTTTGATGTTTTCTCTGCTTTTCTGGCATGCTGTTGACATACATGATGTTTTGAAAAGTAATTGACTCTCCAGTAATTTCAAACATACAACTTTACATACGTAAAAACAAGTCTTGTACCTTGCTTAAATATACTCCTAAATATTGATGTTGACATTATTAAAAATGGAATTGTTCTCATAAATTCTTCTTCAGATTATTTTTTGCCAGCGTATGCATATAAGATAGATTTTCATGAATTGATATTTTGTTCTGTAACTTTGATTAATTAGTTGAGTAGCTCAAATAATTTCTTTGCTGATTATAGGTAGTTTTATATATAAGATGATGTGACCTATGTTCTGTGAAGAGACAGGGCTTTAATTTTTCCATTCACCCATGGATGCCTTTTCTTTCTTTCCTCAAGATTCTGGGTAGAACTTCCAGTACACTATTGAGTAATGGTGATGAAGGCCAGCTTCCTGGCCTTGTTCCTGATTTCAGGAGTAAATCTTTCAGTCTTTAACATTGAGCATGATGTTTGCTGTGGCTTTTGGTACTACTCTTTTCCATATTGAACAAATTTCCTTTTATGCCTGCTTTCTTGAGTGTTTTTCATGAAATAACACTGGATTTTCATTGTAGATGTTTTGCATTAATTGATAGGATTGTGTGTTTTTCCTTCACACCATTATTGTGGTTGAATACATTGCTTACTTTTAATATGTTGAGCAACCTGAAATTTCTGGTGTAGAGATACTTGCGTATGGCATTATCCATTTAAAGTTCTGTTGGTTTCATGTTGCTATTATTTTGTGATAGATTTTTACATTCATATTTATAAGTTATACTGGGGTAGTTTTCTTGTTGTTTTCCTTTCTTTTTAAAATCTTTTTTAAAATAGTGGTTTTATTTCATTTTAATTATTTATTTATTTTGGCCCCATCCCATGGCTCGTGGGATCTTAGTTCCCCAGTCAGGGATCGAACCCGAGCCCTTGGCAGTGAAAGCACAGAGTCCTAACCACTGGGCCACCAGAGAATTCCCCAGTTTTCTTTTCCAAGATGTATCTGTATAATCTGACTAGACTTGGCTTGGTGTAAGTGGTTTGGAGGGTTAGCATCAGGGCTGGGGCTGGTGTGAGGGTTGGGGCTGTGGATGGTGTATGGTTGCTGTTATGGTTTAAGTTTTATGGTTAATGAGTTATTTATGGGTATGGTCAATGAATCTATTTTATGGTTTGGTTATGGTTATGGTTTTGCTTATTGGTTAAGGTTTATGGTTTTGGTCTCAGGGTGGTAGGGTTCTGTGTTAGAGTGGGTGTTAGGGTTCTGTGTTAGAGTGGGTGTTAGGGTATGGGTTAGAATTGGGGTACAGGTAGGCTACGGGTAGAGCATGGGTTAGGGTAAGGTACAGGTTTAGGGTACGGGTTAGGCTAAGGTTAGGTCAGGGCTTAGGGTCAGGATCAGAGTTGAGGGTTAGGGTCCATGTCAGGATTAGCGTCAAGGTTGAGCGAGGCCATTGTTTTCTGCTCCTCCAGTGCTGGATTCTCATTGATAGCTGAATGAAATGTCTGCTCTGGTCACCCAGTGTTTCAAATTGAGCTCAGCCTTAGTCAAGGGTTCTTAGGGCCTCAGAGGTCATGCAGGGTTTCCCTCCACCCTCCCTCCTGGGAAGGGTGATGCAGGCCCCACTCTGTCTGGGCAGCCCCAGGTCCAGCATGGCCCTGACATGCAGGATACTAAGTAGACGTGATGTAAGACTTGGTGCATCAGTCTGCCAGCCCCCAGGTGCTGCCTTTTTTTTTTTCCTTAATTAATTAATTAATTTTTGGCTGTGTTGGGTCTGCATTGCTGCACGGAGGCTTTCTCTAGTTGCGGCGAGTGGGGGCTTCTCATTGCGGTGGCTTCTCTTGTTGCAGAGTACAGGCTCTAAGCGCGTGGGCTTCAGCAGTTGTGGCTCGCGGGTTCTAGAGCGCAGGCTCAGTAGTTGTGGTGCACGGGCTTAGTTGCTCCACAGCATGTGGGATCTTCCCGGACCAGGGCTCGAACCCGTGTCCCCTGCATTAGCAGGCAGATTCTCAACCACTGCGCCACCAGGGAAGCCCCTTGAATAGTTTTGTATTTAAAATTTGTCTGTGGGGACAATGCAGGGGACACGGCCCCGAGCCCTGGTCCGGGAAGATGCCACATGCCACAGAGCAACCAAACCTGCGCGGCACAGCTACTGAAGCCTGCGCGCCTAGAGCCCGTGCTCCGCAACATGAGAAGCCACGGCAATGAGGAGCCCGTGCACCACAAAGAAGAGTAGCCCCGCTGGACGCAACTAGAGAAAGCCCATATGCAGCAACGAAGACCCAACGCAGCCAAAAATGAATTAGAAACTAAAATAAAATTTGCCTCTGAATAACTTTGAGTGAATTTGGTATAAGTTGTAAAGTCTGCATCTACATTCACTTCATTCCAAATGGTTTCCAATTACTTGTTCCTTAACTACTTTTAGAAAACTTTTGGGATAGAGACTCCATTTTAGTTTGAATTTCCAGTTTCATGGATGCAGCAGTCCTGTCAGTAGGGCAGGCTGCCTCCAGGGACCTGTGAGGGAGGCGCGGCCTGCACTTCCCTGCACTGACCACAGGGTGGCGCCGAGTTCGCCTCTCTGACCCACAGCGCATGCTCGTTCCCTGCCAACTGGATTGTGAGGGCAGCTGAGAGGAGTTGAGCTTCGTCAGGCGCGGGGGCGGGGGCCTTCGGGTAGGACGCCCGGCTCAGCGTCTCTGCTGAGAGGAGCTCGGTCTCCCGTCTCCTTAGGACTCGCTCGCTGGGGTTTCGGCTTCAGGACAAAGTGGGGCTGCGTCCACGCTGACTAGGGAACTAGGTTTCCTGAGGACCCAGGTGATGCCTGAGGAAAAGGTGAAGAGACGGTGAGGAAAAGTGGGGAGAAGCTTCCTGTGGGCGACTGACCGTTGAGGGGGTCCGTCTTCGTGTGAGCGAGGGAGGGCTTGGCGTGGGAAGCTGGGTGTTTGGTCAGGTTTGTGTGCAGGGTAGCCAGCGTGAGTTATGGGGCGTCCAGTTTTCCCAGCACCATTTATCGTGGGGAGTGTCGTGCTCCTTGGTGTGTCCTTGGTCCCTGTGTCCTAAATTCCCCGAGCCCGTCCGTGTGGGTTGAATTCTGGTCTCTCTGTCCTGTTCCTCTGGTCCCTGTGCCCGTTTTGAGCCAGTTCCACACTGTTTTGGTGACTGTAGCTTCTCAGCAGAGTGTGACGTCAGGGAGGGAGTTGCCTCCAGCCCGTTCTCTTTTTTCAGGGTTTCTTTGGCTATTTGGGGTCCTTTGTGGTTCCCCACAGATATTAGGAGGATTTGCTCTGTTTTGGGGGAAAATACCATGGAATTTTGGGAGGGATTGCATTCACTGTGTCCACTGCTTTGGGTAGCATGGATGTTTTAACACTATTAATTGTTCCATTCCGTGAGAACAGGCTATCTTTCCGTTTATTGGTGTGTTTTTCAGTGTCTTCATCAATGTCTTAAAGTTTTCAGTGTGCAGGTCTTTCACCTCCTTGGTTGACTTTATTCCCAGGTATTTTGTTCTTTTTGATGCAGTTGTAAATAGGGTTGCTTTCTTTCTCTTTCTGATGGTTCATTATTAGTGTTGAGAAATGCAACTGATTTCTGTGTATTGACTTTGCAACTTTACTGAATTTATTTATTAGTTCTAATAGTTGTTTTGTGGAATGAAGTGGAAAATTGGAATTCAAACATCCCACTGTTTCTACCATATCCAGGTCGTCCACAACACGGAGGACAGCGGCTCCTAGTATAACCTTCCCACAGTGCCTCTCCATGACATGTGGACTTTGGGTGAAGTGGATCTGGGTAAGGCTTGGCTTCTATATGGAAGTTTGATGTTTTCTCTGCTTTTCTGGCATGCTGTTGACATACATGATGTTTTGAAAAGTAATTGACTCTCCAGTAATTTCAAACATACAACTTTACATACGTAAAAACAAGTCTTGTACCTTGCTTAAATATACTCCTAAATATTGATGTTGACATTATTAAAAATGGAATTGTTCTCATAAATTCTTCTTCAGATTATTTTTTGCCAGCGTATGCATATAAGATAGATTTTCATGAATTGATATTTTGTTCTGTAACTTTGATTAATTAGTTGAGTAGCTCAAATAATTTCTTTGCTGATTATAGGTAGTTTTATATATAAGATGATGTGACCTATGTTCTGTGAAGAGACAGGGCTTTAATTTTTCCATTCACCCATGGATGCCTTTTCTTTCTTTCCTCAAGATTCTGGGTAGAACTTCCAGTACACTATTGAGTAATGGTGATGAAGGCCAGCTTCCTGGCCTTGTTCCTGATTTCAGGAGTAAATCTTTCAGTCTTTAACATTGAGCATGATGTTTGCTGTGGCTTTTGGTACTACTCTTTTCCATATTGAACAAATTTCCTTTTATGCCTGCTTTCTTGAGTGTTTTTCATGAAATAACACTGGATTTTCATTGTAGATGTTTTGCATTAATTGATAGGATTGTGTGTTTTTCCTTCACACCATTATTGTGGTTGAATACATTGCTTACTTTTAATATGTTGAGCAACCTGAAATTTCTGGTGTAGAGATACTTGCGTATGGCATTATCCATTTAAAGTTCTGTTGGTTTCATGTTGCTATTATTTTGTGATAGATTTTTACATTCATATTTATAAGTTATACTGGGGTAGTTTTCTTGTTGTTTTCCTTTCTTTTTAAAATCTTTTTTAAAATAGTGGTTTTATTTCATTTTAATTATTTATTTATTTTGGCCCCATCCCATGGCTTGTGGGATCTTAGTTCCCCAGTCAGGGATCGAACCCGAGCCCTTGGCAGTGAAAGCACAGAGTCCTAACCACTGGGCCACCAGAGAATTCCCCAGTTTTCTTTTCCAAGATGTATCTGTATAATCTGACTAGACTTGGCTTGGTGTAAGTGGTTTGGAGGGTTAGCATCAGGGCTGGGGCTGGTGTGAGGGTTGGGGCTGTGGATGGTGTATGGTTGCTGTTATGGTTTAAGTTTTATGGTTAATGAGTTATTTATGGGTATGGTCAATGAATCTATTTTATGGTTTGGTTATGGTTATGGTTTTGCTTATTGGTTAAGGTTTATGGTTTTGGTCTCAGGGTGGTAGGGTTCTGTGTTAGAGTGGGTGTTAGGGTTCTGTGTTAGAGTGGGTGTTAGGGTATGGGTTAGAATTGGGGTACAGGTAGGCTACGGGTAGAGCATGGGTTAGGGTAAGGTACAGGTTTAGGGTACGGGTTAGGCTAAGGTTAGGTCAGGGCTTAGGGTCAGGATCAGAGTTGAGGGTTAGGGTCCATGTCAGGATTAGCGTCAAGGTTGAGCGAGGCCATTGTTTTCTGCTCCTCCAGTGCTGGATTCTCATTGATAGCTGAATGAAATGTCTGCTCTGGTCACCCAGTGTTTCAAATTGAGCTCAGCCTTAGTCAAGGGTTCTTAGGGCCTCAGAGGTCATGCAGGGTTTCCCTCCACCCTCCCTCCTGGGAAGGGTGATGCAGGCCCCACTCTGTCTGGGCAGCCCCAGGTCCAGCATGGCCCTGACATGCAGGATACTAAGTAGACGTGATGTAAGACTTGGTGCATCAGTCTGCCAGCCCCCAGGTGCTGCCTTTTTTTTTTCCTTAATTAATTAATTAATTTTTGGCTGTGTTGGGTCTGCATTGCTGCACGGAGGCTTTCTCTAGTTGCGGCGAGTGGGGGCTTCTCATTGCGGTGGCTTCTCTTGTTGCAGAGTACAGGCTCTAAGCGCGTGGGCTTCAGCAGTTGTGGCTCGCGGGTTCTAGAGCGCAGGCTCAGTAGTTGTGGTGCACGGGCTTAGTTGCTCCACAGCATGTGGGATCTTCCCGGACCAGGGCTCGAACCCGTGTCCCCTGCATTAGCAGGCAGATTCTCAACCACTGCGCCACCAGGGAAGCCCCTTGAATAGTTTTGTATTTAAAATTTGTCTGTGGGGACAATGCAGGGGACACGGCCCCGAGCCCTGGTCCGGGAAGATCCCACATGCCACAGAGCAACCAAACCTGCGCGGCACAGCTACTGAAGCCTGCGCGCCTAGAGCCCGTGCTCCGCAACATGAGAAGCCACGGCAATGAGGAGCCCGTGCACCACAAAGAAGAGTAGCCCCGCTGGACGCAACTAGAGAAAGCCCATATGCAGCAACGAAGACCCAACGCAGCCAAAAATGAATTAGAAACTAAAATAAAATTTGCCTCTGAATAACTTTGAGTGAATTTGGTATAAGTTGTAAAGTCTGCATCTACATTCACTTCATTCCAAATGGTTTCCAATTACTTGTTCCTTAACTACTTTTAGAAAACTTTTGGGATAGAGACTCCATTTTAGTTTGAATTTCCAGTTTCATGGATGCAGCAGTCCTGTCAGTAGGGCAGGCTGCCTCCAGGGACCTGTGAGGGAGGCGCGGCCTGCACTTCCCTGCACTGACCACAGGGTGGCGCCGAGTTCGCCTCTCTGACCCACAGCGCATGCTCGTTCCCTGCCAACTGGATTGTGAGGGCAGCTGAGAGGAGTTGAGCTTCGTCAGGCGCGGGGGCGGGGGCCTTCGGGTAGGACGCCCGGCTCAGCGTCTCTGCTGAGAGGAGCTCGGTCTCCCGTCTCCTTAGGACTCGCTCGCTGGGGTTTCGGCTTCAGGACAAAGTGGGGCTGCGTCCACGCTGACTAGGGAACTAGGTTTCCTGAGGACCCAGGTGATGCCTGAGGAAAAGGTGAAGAGACGGTGAGGAAAAGTGGGGAGAAGCTTCCTGTGGGCGACTGACCGTTGAGGGGGTCCGTCTTCGTGTGAGCGAGGGAGGGCTTGGCGTGGGAAGCTGGGTGTTTGGTCAGGTTTGTGTGCAGGGTAGCCAGCGTGAGTTATGGGGCGTCCAGTTTTCCCAGCACCATTTATCGTGGGGAGTGTCGTGCTCCTTGGTGTGTCCTTGGTCCCTGTGTCCTAAATTCCCCGAGCCCGTCCGTGTGGGTTGAATTCTGGTCTCTCTGTCCTGTTCCTCTGGTCCCTGTGCCCGTTTTGAGCCAGTTCCACACTGTTTTGGTGACTGTAGCTTCTCAGCAGAGTGTGACGTCAGGGAGGGAGTTGCCTCCAGCCCGTTCTCTTTTTTCAGGGTTTCTTTGGCTATTTGGGGTCCTTTGTGGTTCCCCACAGATATTAGGAGGATTTGCTCTGTTTTGGGGGAAAATACCATGGAATTTTGGGAGGGATTGCATTCACTGTGTCCACTGCTTTGGGTAGCATGGATGTTTTAACACTATTAATTGTTCCATTCCGTGAGAACAGGCTATCTTTCCGTTTATTGGTGTGTTTTTCAGTGTCTTCATCAATGTCTTAAAGTTTTCAGTGTGCAGGTCTTTCACCTCCTTGGTTGACTTTATTCCCAGGTATTTTGTTCTTTTTGATGCAGTTGTAAATAGGGTTGCTTTCTTTCTCTTTCTGATGGTTCATTATTAGTGTTGAGAAATGCAACTGATTTCTGTGTATTGACTTTGCAACTTTACTGAATTTATTTATTAGTTCTAATAGTTGTTTTGTGGAATGAAGTGGAAAATTGGAATTCAAACATCCCACTGTTTCTACCATATCCAGGTCGTCCACAACACGGAGGACAGCGGCTCCTAGTATAACCTTCCCACAGTGCCTCTCCATGACATGTGGACTTTGGGTGAAGTGGATCTGGGTAAGGCTTGGCTTCTATATGGAAGTTTGATGTTTTCTCTGCTTTTCTGGCATGCTGTTGACATACATGATGTTTTGAAAAGTAATTGACTCTCCAGTAATTTCAAACATACAACTTTACATACATAAAAACAAGTCTTGTACCTTGCTTAAATATACTCCTAAATATTGATGTTGACATTATTAAAAATGGAATTGTTCTCATAAATTCTTCTTCAGATTATTTTTTGCCAGCGTATGCATATAAGATAGATTTTCATGAATTGATATTTTGTTCTGTAACTTTGATTAATTAGTTGAGTAGCTCAAATAATTTCTTTGCTGATTATAGGTAGTTTTATATATAAGATGATGTGACCTATGTTCTGTGAAGAGACAGGGTTTTAATTTTTCCATTCACCCATGGATGCCTTTTCTTTCTTTCCTCAAGATTCTGGGTAGAACTTCCAGTACACTATTGAGTAATGGTGATGAAGGCCAGCTTCCTGGCCTTGTTCCTGATTTCAGGAGTAAATCTTTCAGTCTTTAACATTGAGCATGATGTTTGCTGTGGCTTTTGGTACTACTCTTTTCCATATTGAACAAATTTCCTTTTATGCCTGCTTTCTTGAGTGTTTTTCATGAAATAACACTGGATTTTCATTGTAGATGTTTTGCATTAATTGATAGGATTGTGTGTTTTTCCTTCACACCATTATTGTGGTTGAATACATTGCTTACTTTTAATATGTTGAGCAACCTGAAATTTCTGGTGTAGAGATACTTGCTTATGGCATTATCCATTTAAAGTTCTGTTGGTTTCATGTTGCTATTATTTTGTGATAGATTTTTACATTCATATTTATAAGTTATACTGGGGTAGTTTTCTTGTTGTTTTCCTTTCTTTTTAAAATCTTTTTTAAAATAGTGGTTTTATTTCATTTTAATTATTTATTTATTTTGGCCCCATCCCATGGCTTGTGGGATCTTAGTTCCCCAGTCAGGGATCGAACCCGAGCCCTTGGCAGTGAAAGCACAGAGTCCTAACCACTGGGCCACCAGAGAATTCCCCAGTTTTCTTTTCCAAGATGTATCTGTATAATCTGACTAGACTTGGCTTGGTGTAAGTGGTTTGGAGGGTTAGCATCAGGGCTGGGGCTGGTGTGAGGGTTGGGGCTGTGGATGGTGTATGGTTGCTGTTATGGTTTAAGTTTTATGGTTAATGAGTTATTTATGGGTATGGTCAATGAATCTATTTTATGGTTTGGTTATGGTTATGGTTTTGCTTATTGGTTAAGGTTTATGGTTTTGGTCTCAGGGTGTTAGGGTTCTGTGTTAGAGTGGGTGTTAGGGTTCTGTGTTAGAGTGGGTGTTAGGGTATGGGTTAGAATTGGGGTACAGGTAGGCTACGGGTAGAGCATGGGTTAGGGTAAGGTACAGGTTTAGGGTACGGGTTAGGCTAAGGTTAGGTCAGGGCTTAGGGTCAGGATCAGAGTTGAGGGTTAGGGTCCATGTCAGGATTAGCGTCAAGGTTGAGCGAGGCCATTGTTTTCTGCTCCTCCAGTGCTGGATTCTCATTGATAGCTGAATGAAATGTCTGCTCTGGTCACCCAGTGTTTCAAATTGAGCTCAGCCTTAGTCAAGGGTTCTTAGGGCCTCAGAGGTCATGCAGGGTTTCCCTCCACCCTCCCTCCTGGGAAGGGTGATGCAGGCCCCACTCTGTCTGGGCAGCCCCAGGTCCAGCATGGCCCTGACATGCAGGATACTAAGTAGACGTGATGTAAGACTTGGTGCATCAGTCTGCCAGCCCCCAGGTGCTGCCTTTTTTTTTCCTTAATTAATTAATTAATTTTTGGCTGTGTTGGGTCTGCATTGCTGCACGGAGGCTTTCTCTAGTTGCGGCGAGTGGGGGCTTCTCATTGCGGTGGCTTCTCTTGTTGCAGAGTACAGGCTCTAAGCGCGTGGGCTTCAGCAGTTGTGGCTCGCGGGTTCTAGAGCTCAGGCTCAGTAGTTGTGCTGCACGGGCTTAGTTGCTCCACAGCATGTGGGATCTTCCCGGACCAGGGCTCGAACCCGTGTCCCCTGCATTAGCAGGCAGATTCTCAACCACTGCGCCACCAGGGAAGCCCCTTGAATAGTTTTGTATTTAAAATTTGTCTGTGGGGACAATGCAGGGGACACGGCCCCGAGCCCTGGTCCGGGAAGATCCCACATGCCACAGAGCAACCAAACCTGCGCGGCACAGCTACTGAAGCCTGCGCGCCTAGAGCCCGTGCTCCGCAACATGAGAAGCCACGGCAATGAGGAGCCCGTGCACCACAAAGAAGAGTAGCCCCGCTGGACGCAACTAGAGAAAGCCCATATGCAGCAACGAAGACCCAACGCAGCCAAAAATGAATTAGAAACTAAAATAAAATTTGCCTCTGAATAACTTTGAGTGAATTTGGTATAAGTTGTAAAGTCTGCATCTACATTCACTTCATTCCAAATGGTTTCCAATTACTTGTTCCTTAACTACTTTTAGAAAACTTTTGGGATAGAGACTCCAGTTTAGTTTGAATTTCCAGTTTCATGGATGCAGCAGTCCTGTCAGTAGGGCAGGCTGCCTCCAGGGACCTGTGAGGGAGGCGCGGCCTGCACTTCCCTGCACTGACCACAGGGTGGCGCCGAGTTCGCCTCTCTGACCCACAGCGCATGCTCGTTCCCTGCCAACTGGATTGTGAGGGCAGCTGAGAGGAGTTGAGCTTCGTCAGGCGCGGGGGCGGGGGCCTTCGGGTAGGACGCCCGGCTCAGCGTCTCTGCTGAGAGGAGCTCGGTCTCCCGTCTCCTTAGGACTCGCTCGCTGGGGTTTCGGCTTCAGGACAAAGTGGGGCTGCGTCCACGCTGACTAGGGAACTAGGTTTCCTGAGGACCCAGGTGATGCCTGAGGAAAAGGTGAAGAGACGGTGAGGAAAAGTGGGGAGAAGCTTCCTGTGGGCGACTGACCGTTGAGGGGGTCCGTCTTCGTGTGAGCGAGGGAGGGCTTGGCGTGGGAAGCTGGGTGTTTGGTCAGGTTTGTGTGCAGGGTAGCCAGCGTGAGTTATGGGGCGTCCAGTTTTCCCAGCACCATTTATCGTGGGGAGTGTCGTGCTCCTTGGTGTGTCCTTGGTCCCTGTGTCCTAAATTCCCCGAGCCCGTCCGTGTGGGTTGAATTCTGGTCTCTCTGTCCTGTTCCTCTGGTCCCTGTGCCCGTTTTGAGCCAGTTCCACACTGTTTTGGTGACTGTAGCTTCTCAGCAGAGTGTGACGTCAGGGAGGGAGTTGCCTCCAGCCCGTTCTCTTTTTTCAGGGTTTCTTTGGCTATTTGGGGTCCTTTGTGGTTCCCCACAGATATTAGGAGGATTTGCTCTGTTTTGGGGGAAAATACCATGGAATTTTGGGAGGGATTGCATTCACTGTGTCCACTGCTTTGGGTAGCATGGATGTTTTAACACTATTAATTGTTCCATTCCGTGAGAACAGGCTATCTTTCCGTTTATTGGTGTGTTTTTCAGTGTCTTCATCAATGTCTTAAAGTTTTCAGTGTGCAGGTCTTTCACCTCCTTGGTTGACTTTATTCCCAGGTATTTTGTTCTTTTTGATGCAGTTGTAAATAGGGTTGCTTTCTTTCTCTTTCTGATGGTTCATTATTAGTGTTGAGAAATGCAACTGATTTCTGTGTATTGACTTTGCAACTTTACTGAATTTATTTATTAGTTCTAATAGTTGTTTTGTGGAATGAAGTGGAAAATTGGAATTCAAACATCCCACTGTTTCTACCATATCCAGGTCGTCCACAACACGGAGGACAGCGGCTCCTAGTATAACCTTCCCACAGTGCCTCTCCATGACATGTGGACTTTGGGTGAAGTGGATCTGGGTAAGGCTTGGCTTCTATATGGAAGTTTGATGTTTTCTCTGCTTTTCTGGCATGCTGTTGACATACATGATGTTTTGAAAAGTAATTGACTCTCCAGTAATTTCAAACATACAACTTTACATACATAAAAACAAGTCTTGTACCTTGCTTAAATATACTCCTAAATATTGATGTTGACATTATTAAAAATGGAATTGTTCTCATAAATTCTTCTTCAGATTATTTTTTGCCAGCGTATGCATATAAGATAGATTTTCATGAATTGATATTTTGTTCTGTAACTTTGATTAATTAGTTGAGTAGCTCAAATAATTTCTTTGCTGATTATAGGTAGTTTTATATATAAGATGATGTGACCTATGTTCTGTGAAGAGACAGGGTTTTAATTTTTCCATTCACCCATGGATGCCTTTTCTTTCTTTCCTCAAGATTCTGGGTAGAACTTCCAGTACACTATTGAGTAATGGTGATGAAGGCCAGCTTCCTGGCCTTGTTCCTGATTTCAGGAGTAAATCTTTCAGTCTTTAACATTGAGCATGATGTTTGCTGTGGCTTTTGGTACTACTCTTTTCCATATTGAACAAATTTCCTTTTATGCCTGCTTTCTTGAGTGTTTTTCATGAAATAACACTGGATTTTCATTGTAGATGTTTTGCATTAATTGATAGGATTGTGTGTTTTTCCTTCACACCATTATTGTGGTTGAATACATTGCTTACTTTTAATATGTTGAGCAACCTGAAATTTCTGGTGTAGAGATACTTGCTTATGGCATTATCCATTTAAAGTTCTGTTGGTTTCATGTTGCTATTATTTTGTGATAGATTTTTACATTCATATTTATAAGTTATACTGGGGTAGTTTTCTTGTTGTTTTCCTTTCTTTTTAAAATCTTTTTTAAAATAGTGGTTTTATTTCATTTTAATTATTTATTTATTTTGGCCCCATCCCATGGCTTGTGGGATCTTAGTTCCCCAGTCAGGGATCGAACCCGAGCCCTTGGCAGTGAAAGCACAGAGTCCTAACCACTGGGCCACCAGAGAATTCCCCAGTTTTCTTTTCCAAGATGTATCTGTATAATCTGACTAGACTTGGCTTGGTGTAAGTGGTTTGGAGGGTTAGCATCAGGGCTGGGGCTGGTGTGAGGGTTGGGGCTGTGGATGGTGTATGGTTGCTGTTATGGTTTAAGTTTTATGGTTAATGAGTTATTTATGGGTATGGTCAATGAATCTATTTTATGGTTTGGTTATGGTTATGGTTTTGCTTATTGGTTAAGGTTTATGGTTTTGGTCTCAGGGTGTTAGGGTTCTGTGTTAGAGTGGGTGTTAGGGTTCTGTGTTAGAGTGGGTGTTAGGGTATGGGTTAGAATTGGGGTACAGGTAGGCTACGGGTAGAGCATGGGTTAGGGTAAGGTACAGGTTTAGGGTACGGGTTAGGCTAAGGTTAGGTCAGGGCTTAGGGTCAGGATCAGAGTTGAGGGTTAGGGTCCATGTCAGGATTAGCGTCAAGGTTGAGCGAGGCCATTGTTTTCTGCTCCTCCAGTGCTGGATTCTCATTGATAGCTGAATGAAATGTCTGCTCTGGTCACCCAGTGTTTCAAATTGAGCTCAGCCTTAGTCAAGGGTTCTTAGGGCCTCAGAGGTCATGCAGGGTTTCCCTCCACCCTCCCTCCTGGGAAGGGTGATGCAGGCCCCACTCTGTCTGGGCAGCCCCAGGTCCAGCATGGCCCTGACATGCAGGATACTAAGTAGACGTGATGTAAGACTTGGTGCATCAGTCTGCCAGCCCCCAGGTGCTGCCTTTTTTTTTCCTTAATTAATTAATTAATTTTTGGCTGTGTTGGGTCTGCATTGCTGCACGGAGGCTTTCTCTAGTTGCGGCGAGTGGGGGCTTCTCATTGCGGTGGCTTCTCTTGTTGCAGAGTACAGGCTCTAAGCGCGTGGGCTTCAGCAGTTGTGGCTCGCGGGTTCTAGAGCTCAGGCTCAGTAGTTGTGCTGCACGGGCTTAGTTGCTCCACAGCATGTGGGATCTTCCCGGACCAGGGCTCGAACCCGTGTCCCCTGCATTAGCAGGCAGATTCTCAACCACTGCGCCACCAGGGAAGCCCCTTGAATAGTTTTGTATTTAAAATTTGTCTGTGGGGACAATGCAGGGGACACGGCCCCGAGCCCTGGTCCGGGAAGATCCCACATGCCACAGAGCAACCAAACCTGCGCGGCACAGCTACTGAAGCCTGCGCGCCTAGAGCCCGTGCTCCGCAACATGAGAAGCCACGGCAATGAGGAGCCCGTGCACCACAAAGAAGAGTAGCCCCGCTGGACGCAACTAGAGAAAGCCCATATGCAGCAACGAAGACCCAACGCAGCCAAAAATGAATTAGAAACTAAAATAAAATTTGCCTCTGAATAACTTTGAGTGAATTTGGTATAAGTTGTAAAGTCTGCATCTACATTCACTTCATTCCAAATGGTTTCCAATTACTTGTTCCTTAACTACTTTTAGAAAACTTTTGGGATAGAGACTCCATTTTAGTTTGAATTTCCAGTTTCATGGATGCAGCAGTCCTGTCAGTAGGGCAGGCTGCCTCCAGGGACCTGTGAGGGAGGCGCGGCCTGCACTTCCCTGCACTGACCACAGGGTGGCGCCGAGTTCGCCTCTCTGACCCACAGCGCATGCTCGTTCCCTGCCAACTGGATTGTGAGGGCAGCTGAGAGGAGTTGAGCTTCGTCAGGCGCGGGGGCGGGGGCCTTCGGGTAGGACGCCCGGCTCAGCGTCTCTGCTGAGAGGAGCTCGGTCTCCCGTCTCCTTAGGACTCGCTCGCTGGGGTTTCGGCTTCAGGACAAAGTGGGGCTGCGTCCACGCTGACTAGGGAACTAGGTTTCCTGAGGACCCAGGTGATGCCTGAGGAAAAGGTGAAGAGACGGTGAGGAAAAGTGGGGAGAAGCTTCCTGTGGGCGACTGACCGTTGAGGGGGTCCGTCTTCGTGTGAGCGAGGGAGGGCTTGGCGTGGGAAGCTGGGTGTTTGGTCAGGTTTGTGTGCAGGGTAGCCAGCGTGAGTTATGGGGCGTCCAGTTTTCCCAGCACCATTTATCGTGGGGAGTGTCGTGCTCCTTGGTGTGTCCTTGGTCCCTGTGTCCTAAATTCCCCGAGCCCGTCCGTGTGGGTTGAATTCTGGTCTCTCTGTCCTGTTCCTCTGGTCCCTGTGCCCGTTTTGAGCCAGTTCCACACTGTTTTGGTGACTGTAGCTTCTCAGCAGAGTGTGACGTCAGGGAGGGAGTTGCCTCCAGCCCGTTCTCTTTTTTCAGGGTTTCTTTGGCTATTTGGGGTCCTTTGTGGTTCCCCACAGATATTAGGAGGATTTGCTCTGTTTTGGGGGAAAATACCATGGAATTTTGGGAGGGATTGCATTCACTGTGTCCACTGCTTTGGGTAGCATGGATGTTTTAACACTATTAATTGTTCCATTCCGTGAGAACAGGCTATCTTTCCGTTTATTGGTGTGTTTTTCAGTGTCTTCATCAATGTCTTAAAGTTTTCAGTGTGCAGGTCTTTCACCTCCTTGGTTGACTTTATTCCCAGGTATTTTGTTCTTTTTGATGCAGTTGTAAATAGGGTTGCTTTCTTTCTCTTTCTGATGGTTCATTATTAGTGTTGAGAAATGCAACTGATTTCTGTGTATTGACTTTGCAACTTTACTGAATTTATTTATTAGTTCTAATAGTTGTTTTGTGGAATGAAGTGGAAAATTGGAATTCAAACATCCCACTGTTTCTACCATATCCAGGTCGTCCACAACACGGAGGACAGCGGCTCCTAGTATAACCTTCCCACAGTGCCTCTCCATGACATGTGGACTTTGGGTGAAGTGGATCTGGGTAAGGCTTGGCTTCTATTTGGAAGTTTGATGTTTTCTCTGCTTTTCTGGCATGCTGTTGACATACATGATGTTTTGAAAAGTAATTGACTCTCCAGTAATTTCAAACATACAACTTTACATACATAAAAACAAGTCTTGTACCTTGCTTAAATATACTCCTAAATATTGATGTTGACATTATTAAAAATGGAATTGTTCTCATAAATTCTTCTTCAGATTATTTTTTGCCAGCGTATGCATATAAGATAGATTTTCATGAATTGATATTTTGTTCTGTAACTTTGATTAATTAGTTGAGTAGCTCAAATAATTTCTTTGCTGATTATAGGTAGTTTTATATATAAGATGATGTGACCTATGTTCTGTGAAGAGACAGGGTTTTAATTTTTCCATTCACCCATGGATGCCTTTTCTTTCTTTCCTCAAGATTCTGGGTAGAACTTCCAGTACACTATTGAGTAATGGTGATGAAGGCCAGCTTCCTGGCCTTGTTCCTGATTTCAGGAGTAAATCTTTCAGTCTTTAACATTGAGCATGATGTTTGCTGTGGCTTTTGGTACTACTCTTTTCCATATTGAACAAATTTCCTTTTATGCCTGCTTTCTTGAGTGTTTTTCATGAAATAACACTGGATTTTCATTGTAGATGTTTTGCATTAATTGATAGGATTGTGTGTTTTTCCTTCACACCATTATTGTGGTTGAATACATTGCTTACTTTTAATATGTTGAGCAACCTGAAATTTCTGGTGTAGAGATACTTGCTTATGGCATTATCCATTTAAAGTTCTGTTGGTTTCATGTTGCTATTATTTTGTGATAGATTTTTACATTCATATTTATAAGTTATACTGGGGTAGTTTTCTTGTTGTTTTCCTTTCTTTTTAAAATCTTTTTTAAAATAGTGGTTTTATTTCATTTTAATTATTTATTTATTTTGGCCCCATCCCATGGCTTGTGGGATCTTAGTTCCCCAGTCAGGGATCGAACCCGAGCCCTTGGCAGTGAAAGCACAGAGTCCTAACCACTGGGCCACCAGAGAATTCCCCAGTTTTCTTTTCCAAGATGTATCTGTATAATCTGACTAGACTTGGCTTGGTGTAAGTGGTTTGGAGGGTTAGCATCAGGGCTGGGGCTGGTGTGAGGGTTGGGGCTGTGGATGGTGTATGGTTGCTGTTATGGTTTAAGTTTTATGGTTAATGAGTTATTTATGGGTATGGTCAATGAATCTATTTTATGGTTTGGTTATGGTTATGGTTTTGCTTATTGGTTAAGGTTTATGGTTTTGGTCTCAGGGTGTTAGGGTTCTGTGTTAGAGTGGGTGTTAGGGTTCTGTGTTAGAGTGGGTGTTAGGGTATGGGTTAGAATTGGGGTACAGGTAGGCTACGGGTAGAGCATGGGTTAGGGTAAGGTACAGGTTTAGGGTACGGGTTAGGCTAAGGTTAGGTCAGGGCTTAGGGTCAGGATCAGAGTTGAGGGTTAGGGTCCATGTCAGGATTAGCGTCAAGGTTGAGCGAGGCCATTGTTTTCTGCTCCTCCAGTGCTGGATTCTCATTGATAGCTGAATGAAATGTCTGCTCTGGTCACCCAGTGTTTCAAATTGAGCTCAGCCTTAGTCAAGGGTTCTTAGGGCCTCAGAGGTCATGCAGGGTTTCCCTCCACCCTCCCTCCTGGGAAGGGTGATGCAGGCCCCACTCTGTCTGGGCAGCCCCAGGTCCAGCATGGCCCTGACATGCAGGATACTAAGTAGACGTGATGTAAGACTTGGTGCATCAGTCTGCCAGCCCCCAGGTGCTGCCTTTTTTTTTCCTTAATTAATTAATTAATTTTTGGCTGTGTTGGGTCTGCATTGCTGCACGGAGGCTTTCTCTAGTTGCGGCGAGTGGGGGCTTCTCATTGCGGTGGCTTCTCTTGTTGCAGAGTACAGGCTCTAAGCGCGTGGGCTTCAGCAGTTGTGGCTCGCGGGTTCTAGAGCGCAGGCTCAGTAGTTGTGGTGCACGGGCTTAGTTGCTCCACAGCATGTGGGATCTTCCCGGACCAGGGCTCGAACCCGTGTCCCCTGCATTAGCAGGCAGATTCTCAACCACTGCGCCACCAGGGAAGCCCCTTGAATAGTTTTGTATTTAAAATTTGTCTGTGGGGACAATGCAGGGGACACGGCCCCGAGCCCTGGTCCGGGAAGATCCCACATGCCACAGAGCAACCAAACCTGCGCGGCACAGCTACTGAAGCCTGCGCGCCTAGAGCCCGTGCTCCGCAACATGAGAAGCCACGGCAATGAGGAGCCCGTGCACCACAAAGAAGAGTAGCCCCGCTGGACGCAACTAGAGAAAGCCCATATGCAGCAACGAAGACCCAACGCAGCCAAAAATGAATTAGAAACTAAAATAAAATTTGCCTCTGAATAACTTTGAGTGAATTTGGTATAAGTTGTAAAGTCTGCATCTACATTCACTTCATTCCAAATGGTTTCCAATTACTTGTTCCTTAACTACTTTTAGAAAACTTTTGGGATAGAGACTCCATTTTAGTTTGAATTTCCAGTTTCATGGATGCAGCAGTCCTGTCAGTAGGGCAGGCTGCCTCCAGGGACCTGTGAGGGAGGCGCGGCCTGCACTTCCCTGCACTGACCACAGGGTGGCGCCGAGTTCGCCTCTCTGACCCACAGCGCATGCTCGTTCCCTGCCAACTGGATTGTGAGGGCAGCTGAGAGGAGTTGAGCTTCGTCAGGCGCGGGGGCGGGGGCCTTCGGGTAGGACGCCCGGCTCAGCGTCTCTGCTGAGAGGAGCTCGGTCTCCCGTCTCCTTAGGACTCGCTCGCTGGGGTTTCGGCTTCAGGACAAAGTGGGGCTGCGTCCACGCTGACTAGGGAACTAGGTTTCCTGAGGACCCAGGTGATGCCTGAGGAAAAGGTGAAGAGACGGTGAGGAAAAGTGGGGAGAAGCTTCCTGTGGGCGACTGACCGTTGAGGGGGTCCGTCTTCGTGTGAGCGAGGGAGGGCTTGGCGTGGGAAGCTGGGTGTTTGGTCAGGTTTGTGTGCAGGGTAGCCAGCGTGAGTTATGGGGCGTCCAGTTTTCCCAGCACCATTTATCGTGGGGAGTGTCGTGCTCCTTGGTGTGTCCTTGGTCCCTGTGTCCTAAATTCACCGAGCCCGTCCGTGTGGGTTGAATTCTGGTCTCTCTGTCCTGTTCCTCTGGTCCCTGTGCCCGTTTTGAGCCAGTTCCACACTGTTTTGGTGACTGTAGCTTCTCAGCAGAGTGTGACGTCAGGGAGGGAGTTGCCTCCAGCCCGTTCTCTTTTTTCAGGGTTTCTTTGGCTATTTGGGGTCCTTTGTGGTTCCCCACAGATATTAGGAGGATTTGCTCTGTTTTGGGGGAAAATACCATGGAATTTTGGGAGGGATTGCATTCACTGTGTCCACTGCTTTGGGTAGCATGGATGTTTTAACACTATTAATTGTTCCATTCCGTGAGAACAGGCTATCTTTCCGTTTATTGGTGTGTTTTTCAGTGTCTTCATCAGTGTCTTAAAGTTTTCAGTGTGCAGGTCTTTCACCTCCTTGGTTGACTTTATTCCCAGGTATTTTGTTCTTTTTGATGCAGTTGTAAATAGGGTTGCTTTCTTTCTCTTTCTGATGGTTCATTATTAGTGTTGAGAAATGCAACTGATTTCTGTGTATTGACTTTGCAACTTTACTGAATTTATTTATTAGTTCTAATAGTTGTTTTGTGGAATGAAGTGGAAAATTGGAATTCAAACATCCCACTGTTTCTACCATATCCAGGTCGTCCACAACACGGAGGACAGCGGCTCCTAGTATAACCTTCCCACAGTGCCTCTCCATGACATGTGGACTTTGGGTGAAGTGGATCTGGGTAAGGCTTGGCTTCTATATGGAAGTTTGATGTTTTCTCTGCTTTTCTGGCATGCTGTTGACATACATGATGTTTTGAAAAGTAATTGACTCTCCAGTAATTTCAAACATACAACTTTACATACATAAAAACAAGTCTTGTACCTTGCTTAAATATACTCCTAAATATTGATGTTGACATTATTAAAAATGGAATTGTTCTCATAAATTCTTCTTCAGATTATTTTTTGCCAGCGTATGCATATAAGATAGATTTTCATGAATTGATATTTTGTTCTGTAACTTTGATTAATTAGTTGAGTAGCTCAAATAATTTCTTTGCTGATTATAGGTAGTTTTATATATAAGATGATGTGACCTATGTTCTGTGAAGAGACAGGGTTTTAATTTTTCCATTCACCCATGGATGCCTTTTCTTTCTTTCCTCAAGATTCTGGGTAGAACTTCCAGTACACTATTGAGTAATGGTGATGAAGGCCAGCTTCCTGGCCTTGTTCCTGATTTCAGGAGTAAATCTTTCAGTCTTTAACATTGAGCATGATGTTTGCTGTGGCTTTTGGTACTACTCTTTTCCATATTGAACAAATTTCCTTTTATGCCTGCTTTCTTGAGTGTTTTTCATGAAATAACACTGGATTTTCATTGTAGATGTTTTGCATTAATTGATAGGATTGTGTGTTTTTCCTTCACACCATTATTGTGGTTGAATACATTGCTTACTTTTAATATGTTGAGCAACCTGAAATTTCTGGTGTAGAGATACTTGCGTATGGCATTATCCATTTAAAGTTCTGTTGGTTTCATGTTGCTATTATTTTGTGATAGATTTTTACATTCATATTTATAAGTTATACTGGGGTAGTTTTCTTGTTGTTTTCCTTTCTTTTTAAAATCTTTTTTAAAATAGTGGTTTTATTTCATTTTAATTATTTATTTATTTTGGCCCCATCCCATGGCTCGTGGGATCTTAGTTCCCCAGTCAGGGATCGAACCCGAGCCCTTGGCAGTGAAAGCACGGAGTCCTAACCACTGGGCCACCAGAGAATTCCCCAGTTTTCTTTTCCAAGATGTATCTGTATAATCTGACTAGACTTGGCTTGGTGTAAGTGGTTTGGAGGGTTAGCATCAGGGCTGGGGCTGGTGTGAGGGTTGGGGCTGTGGATGGTGTATGGTTGCTGTTATGGTTTAAGTTTTATGGTTAATGAGTTATTTATGGGTATGGTCAATGAATCTATTTTATGGTTTGGTTATGGTTATGGTTTTGCTTATTGGTTAAGGTTTATGGTTTTGGTCTCAGGGTGGTAGGGTTCTGTGTTAGAGTGGGTGTTAGGGTTCTGTGTTAGAGTGGGTGTTAGGGTATGGGTTAGAATTGGGGTACAGGTAGGCTACGGGTAGAGCATGGGTTAGGGTAAGGTACAGGTTTAGGGTACGGGTTAGGCTAAGGTTAGGTCAGGGCTTAGGGTCAGGATCAGAGTTGAGGGTTAGGGTCCATGTCAGGATTAGCGTCAAGGTTGAGCGAGGCCATTGTTTTCTGCTCCTCCAGTGCTGGATTCTCATTGATAGCTGAATGAAATGTCTGCTCTGGTCACCCAGTGTTTCAAATTGAGCTCAGCCTTAGTCAAGGGTTCTTAGGGCCTCAGAGGTCATGCAGGGTTTCCCTCCACCCTCCCTCCTGGGAAGGGTGATGCAGGCCCCACTCTGTCTGGGCAGCCCCAGGTCCAGCATGGCCCTGACATGCAGGATACTAAGTAGACGTGATGTAAGACTTGGTGCATCAGTCTGCCAGCCCCCAGGTGCTGCCTTTTTTTTTTCCTTAATTAATTAATTAATTTTTGGCTGTGTTGGGTCTGCATTGCTGCACGGAGGCTTTCTCTAGTTGCGGCGAGTGGGGGCTTCTCATTGCGGTGGCTTCTCTTGTTGCAGAGTACAGGCTCTAAGCGCGTGGGCTTCAGCAGTTGTGGCTCGCGGGTTCTAGAGCGCAGGCTCAGTAGTTGTGGTGCACGGGCTTAGTTGCTCCACAGCATGTGGGATCTTCCCGGACCAGGGCTCGAACCCGTGTCCCCTGCATTAGCAGGCAGATTCTCAACCACTGCGCCACCAGGGAAGCCCCTTGAATAGTTTTGTATTTAAAATTTGTCTGTGGGGACAATGCAGGGGACACGGCCCCGAGCCCTGGTCCGGGAAGATCCCACATGCCACAGAGCAACCAAACCTGCGCGGCACAGCTACTGAAGCCTGCGCGCCTAGAGCCCGTGCTCCGCAACATGAGAAGCCACGGCAATGAGGAGCCCGTGCACCACAAAGAAGAGTAGCCCCGCGGGACGCAACTAGAGAAAGCCCATATGCAGCAACGAAGACCCAACGCAGCCAAAAATGAATTAGAAACTAAAATAAAATTTGCCTCTGAATAACTTTGAGTGAATTTGGTATAAGTTGTAAAGTCTGCATCTACATTCACTTCATTCCAAATGGTTTCCAATTACTTGTTCCTTAACTACTTTTAGAAAACTTTTGGGATAGAGACTCCATTTTAGTTTGAATTTCCAGTTTCATGGATGCAGCAGTCCTGTCAGTAGGGCAGGCTGCCTCCAGGGACCTGTGAGGGAGGCGCGGCCTGCACTTCCCTGCACTGACCACAGGGTGGCGCCGAGTTCGCCTCTCTGACCCACAGCGCATGCTCGTTCCCTGCCAACTGGATTGTGAGGGCAGCTGAGAGGAGTTGAGCTTCGTCAGGCGCGGGGGCGGGGGCCTTCGGGTAGGACGCCCGGCTCAGCGTCTCTGCTGAGAGGAGCTCGGTCTCCCGTCTCCTTAGGACTCGCTCGCTGGGGTTTCGGCTTCAGGACAAAGTGGGGCTGCGTCCACGCTGACTAGGGAACTAGGTTTCCTGAGGACCCAGGTGATGCCTGAGGAAAAGGTGAAGAGACGGTGAGGAAAAGTGGGGAGAAGCTTCCTGTGGGCGACTGACCGTTGAGGGGGTCCGTCTTCGTGTGAGCGAGGGAGGGCTTGGCGTGGGAAGCTGGGTGTTTGGTCAGGTTTGTGTGCAGGGTAGCCAGCGTGAGTTATGGGGCGTCCAGTTTTCCCAGCACCATTTATCGTGGGGAGTGTCGTGCTCCTTGGTGTGTCCTTGGTCCCTGTGTCCTAAATTCACCGAGCCCGTCCGTGTGGGTTGAATTCTGGTCTCTCTGTCCTGTTCCTCTGGCCCCTGTGCCCGTTTTGAGCCAGTTCCACACTGTTTTGGTGACTGTAGCTTCTCAGCAGAGTGTGACGTCAGGGAGGGAGTTGCCTCCAGCCCGTTCTCTTTTTTCAGGGTTTCTTTGGCTATTTGGGGTCCTTTGTGGTTCCCCACAGATATTAGGAGGATTTGCTCTGTTTTGGGGGAAAATACCATGGAATTTTGGGAGGGATTGCATTCACTGTGTCCACTGCTTTGGGTAGCATGGATGTTTTAACACTATTAATTGTTCCATTCCGTGAGAACAGGCTATCTTTCCGTTTATTGGTGTGTTTTTCAGTGTCTTCATCAGTGTCTTAAAGTTTTCAGTGTGCAGGTCTTTCACCTCCTTGGTTGACTTTATTCCCAGGTATTTTGTTCTTTTTGATGCAGTTGTAAATAGGGTTGCTTTCTTTCTCTTTCTGATGGTTCATTATTAGTGTTGAGAAATGCAACTGATTTCTGTGTATTGACTTTGCAACTTTACTGAATTTATTTATTAGTTCTAATAGTTGTTTTGTGGAATGAAGTGGAAAATTGGAATTCAAACATCCCACTGTTTCTACCATATCCAGGTCGTCCACAACACGGAGGACAGCGGCTCCTAGTATAACCTTCCCACAGTGCCTCTCCATGACATGTGGACTTTGGGTGAAGTGGATCTGGGTAAGGCTTGGCTTCTATATGGAAGTTTGATGTTTTCTCTGCTTTTCTGGCATGCTGTTGACATACATGATGTTTTGAAAAGTAATTGACTCTCCAGTAATTTCAAACATACAACTTTACATACGTAAAAACAAGTCTTGTACCTTGCTTAAATATACTCCTAAATATTGATGTTGACATTATTAAAAATGGAATTGTTCTCATAAATTCTTCTTCAGATTATTTTTTGCCAGCGTATGCATATAAGATAGATTTTCATGAATTGATATTTTGTTCTGTAACTTTGATTAATTAGTTGAGTAGCTCAAATAATTTCTTTGCTGATTATAGGTAGTTTTATATATAAGATGATGTGACCTATGTTCTGTGAAGAGACAGGGTTTTAATTTTTCCATTCACCCATGGATGCCTTTTCTTTCTTTCCTCAAGATTCTGGGTAGAACTTCCAGTACACTATTGAGTAATGGTGATGAAGGCCAGCTTCCTGGCCTTGTTCCTGATTTCAGGAGTAAATCTTTCAGTCTTTAACATTGAGCATGATGTTTGCTGTGGCTTTTGGTACTACTCTTTTCCATATTGAACAAATTTCCTTTTATGCCTGCTTTCTTGAGTGTTTTTCATGAAATAACACTGGATTTTCATTGTAGATGTTTTGCATTAATTGATAGGATTGTGTGTTTTTCCTTCACACCATTATTGTGGTTGAATACATTGCTTACTTTTAATATGTTGAGCAACCTGAAATTTCTGGTGTAGAGATACTTGCGTATGGCATTATCCATTTAAAGTTCTGTTGGTTTCATGTTGCTATTATTTTGTGATAGATTTTTACATTCATATTTATAAGTTATACTGGGGTAGTTTTCTTGTTGTTTTCCTTTCTTTTTAAAATCTTTTTTAAAATAGTGGTTTTATTTCATTTTAATTATTTATTTATTTTGGCCCCATCCCATGGCTCGTGGGATCTTAGTTCCCCAGTCAGGGATCGAACCCGAGCCCTTGGCAGTGAAAGCACAGAGTCCTAACCACTGGGCCACCAGAGAATTCCCCAGTTTTCTTTTCCAAGATGTATCTGTATAATCTGACTAGACTTGGCTTGGTGTAAGTGGTTTGGAGGGTTAGCATCAGGGCTGGGGCTGGTGTGAGGGTTGGGGCTGTGGATGGTGTATGGTTGCTGTTATGGTTTAAGTTTTATGGTTAATGAGTTATTTATGGGTATGGTCAATGAATCTATTTTATGGTTTGGTTATGGTTATGGTTTTGCTTATTGGTTAAGGTTTATGGTTTTGGTCTCAGGGTGGTAGGGTTCTGTGTTAGAGTGGGTGTTAGGGTTCTGTGTTAGAGTGGGTGTTAGGGTATGGGTTAGAATTGGGGTACAGGTAGGCTACGGGTAGAGCATGGGTTAGGGTAAGGTACAGGTTTAGGGTACGGGTTAGGCTAAGGTTAGGTCAGGGCTTAGGGTCAGGATCAGAGTTGAGGGTTAGGGTCCATGTCAGGATTAGCGTCAAGGTTGAGCGAGGCCATTGTTTTCTGCTCCTCCAGTGCTGGATTCTCATTGATAGCTGAATGAAATGTCTGCTCTGGTCACCCAGTGTTTCAAATTGAGCTCAGCCTTAGTCAAGGGTTCTTAGGGCCTCAGAGGTCATGCAGGGTTTCCCTCCACCCTCCCTCCTGGGAAGGGTGATGCAGGCCCCACTCTGTCTGGGCAGCCCCAGGTCCAGCATGGCCCTGACATGCAGGATACTAAGTAGACGTGATGTAAGACTTGGTGCATCAGTCTGCCAGCCCCCAGGTGCTGCCTTTTTTTTTTTCCTTAATTAATTAATTAATTTTTGGCTGTGTTGGGTCTGCATTGCTGCACGGAGGCTTTCTCTAGTTGCGGCGAGTGGGGGCTTCTCATTGCGGTGGCTTCTCTTGTTGCAGAGTACAGGCTCTAAGCGCGTGGGCTTCAGCAGTTGTGGCTCGCGGGTTCTAGAGCGCAGGCTCAGTAGTTGTGGTGCACGGGCTTAGTTGCTCCACAGCATGTGGGATCTTCCCGGACCAGGGCTCGAACCCGTGTCCCCTGCATTAGCAGGCAGATTCTCAACCACTGCGCCACCAGGGAAGCCCCTTGAATAGTTTTGTATTTAAAATTTGTCTGTGGGGACAATGCAGGGGACACGGCCCCGAGCCCTGGTCCGGGAAGATCCCACATGCCACAGAGCAACCAAACCTGCGCGGCACAGCTACTGAAGCCTGCGCGCCTAGAGCCCGTGCTCCGCAACATGAGAAGCCACGGCAATGAGGAGCCCGTGCACCACAAAGAAGAGTAGCCCCGCTGGACGCAACTAGAGAAAGCCCATATGCAGCAACGAAGACCCAACGCAGCCAAAAATGAATTAGAAACTAAAATAAAATTTGCCTCTGAATAACTTTGAGTGAATTTGGTATAAGTTGTAAAGTCTGCATCTACATTCACTTCATTCCAAATGGTTTCCAATTACTTGTTCCTTAACTACTTTTAGAAAACTTTTGGGATAGAGACTCCATTTTAGTTTGAATTTCCAGTTTCATGGATGCAGCAGTCCTGTCAGTAGGGCAGGCTGCCTCCAGGGACCTGTGAGGGAGGCGCGGCCTGCACTTCCCTGCACTGACCACAGGGTGGCGCCGAGTTCGCCTCTCTGACCCACAGCGCATGCTCGTTCCCTGCCAACTGGATTGTGAGGGCAGCTGAGAGGAGTTGAGCTTCGTCAGGCGCGGGGGCGTGGGCGGGGGGCCTTCGGGTAGGACGCCCGGCTCAGCGTCTCTGCTGAGAGGAGCTCGGTCTCCCGTCTCCTTAGGACTCGCTCGCTGGGGTTTCGGCTTCAGGACAAAGTGGGGCTGCGTCCACGCTGACTAGGGAACTAGGTTTCCTGAGGACCCAGGTGATGCCTGAGGCAAAGGTGAAGAGACGGTGAGGAAAAGTGGGGAGAAGCTTCCTGTGGGCGACTGACCGTTGAGGGGGTCCGTCTTCGTGTGAGCGAGGGAGGGCTTGGCGTGGGAAGCTGGGTGTTTGGTCAGGTTTGTGTGCAGGGTAGCCAGCGTGAGTTATGGGGCGTCCAGTTTTCCCAGCACCATTTATCGTGGGGAGTGTCGTGCTCCTTGGTGTGTCCTTGGTCCCTGTGTCCTAAATTCACCGAGCCCGTCCGTGTGGGTTGAATTCTGGTCTCTCTGTCCTGTTCCTCTGGTCCCTGTGCCCGTTTTGAGCCAGTTCCACACTGTTTTGGTGACTGTAGCTTCTCAGCAGAGTGTGACGTCAGGGAGGGAGTTGCCTCCAGCCCGTTCTCTTTTTTCAGGGTTTCTTTGGCTATTTGGGGTCCTTTGTGGTTCCCCACAGATATTAGGAGGATTTGCTCTGTTTTGGGGGAAAATACCATGGAATTTTGGGAGGGATTGCATTCACTGTGTCCACTGCTTTGGGTAGCATGGATGTTTTAACACTATTAATTGTTCCATTCCGTGAGAACAGGCTATCTTTCCGTTTATTGGTGTGTTTTTCAGTGTCTTCATCAATGTCTTAAAGTTTTCAGTGTGCAGGTCTTTCACCTCCTTGGTTGACTTTATTCCCAGGTATTTTGTTCTTTTTGATGCAGTTGTAAATAGGGTTGCTTTCTTTCTCTTTCTGATGGTTCATTATTAGTGTTGAGAAATGCAACTGATTTCTGTGTATTGACTTTGCAACTTTACTGAATTTATTTATTAGTTCTAATAGTTGTTTTGTGGAATGAAGTGGAAAATTGGAATTCAAACATCCCACTGTTTCTACCATATCCAGGTCGTCCACAACACGGAGGACAGCGGCTCCTAGTATAACCTTCCCACAGTGCCTCTCCATGACATGTGGACTTTGGGTGAAGTGGATCTGGGTAAGGCTTGGCTTCTATATGGAAGTTTGATGTTTTCTCTGCTTTTCTGGCATGCTGTTGACATACATGATGTTTTGAAAAGTAATTGACTCTCCAGTAATTTCAAACATACAACTTTACATACGTAAAAACAAGTCTTGTACCTTGCTTAAATATACTCCTAAATATTGATGTTGACATTATTAAAAATGGAATTGTTCTCATAAATTCTTCTTCAGATTATTTTTTGCCAGCGTATGCATATAAGATAGATTTTCATGAATTGATATTTTGTTCTGTAACTTTGATTAATTAGTTGAGTAGCTCAAATAATTTCTTTGCTGATTATAGGTAGTTTTATATATAAGATGATGTGACCTATGTTCTGTGAAGAGACAGGGTTTTAATTTTTCCATTCACCCATGGATGCCTTTTCTTTCTTTCCTCAAGATTCTGGGTAGAACTTCCAGTACACTATTGAGTAATGGTGATGAAGGCCAGCTTCCTGGCCTTGTTCCTGATTTCAGGAGTAAATCTTTCAGTCTTTAACATTGAGCATGATGTTTGCTGTGGCTTTTGGTACTACTCTTTTCCATATTGAACAAATTTCCTTTTATGCCTGCTTTCTTGAGTGTTTTTCATGAAATAACACTGGATTTTCATTGTAGATGTTTTGCATTAATTGATAGGATTGTGTGTTTTTCCTTCACACCATTATTGTGGTTGAATACATTGCTTACTTTTAATATGTTGAGCAACCTGAAATTTCTGGTGTAGAGATACTTGCGTATGGCATTATCCATTTAAAGTTCTGTTGGTTTCATGTTGCTATTATTTTGTGATAGATTTTTACATTCATATTTATAAGTTATACTGGGGTAGTTTTCTTGTTGTTTTCCTTTCTTTTTAAAATCTTTTTTAAAATAGTGGTTTTATTTCATTTTAATTATTTATTTATTTTGGCCCCATCCCATGGCTCGTGGGATCTTAGTTCCCCAGTCAGGGATCGAACCCGAGCCCTTGGCAGTGAAAGCACAGAGTCCTAACCACTGGGCCACCAGAGAATTCCCCAGTTTTCTTTTCCAAGATGTATCTGTATAATCTGACTAGACTTGGCTTGGTGTAAGTGGTTTGGAGGGTTAGCATCAGGGCTGGGGCTGGTGTGAGGGTTGGGGCTGTGGATGGTGTATGGTTGCTGTTATGGTTTAAGTTTTATGGTTAATGAGTTATTTATGGGTATGGTCAATGAATCTATTTTATGGTTTGGTTATGGTTATGGTTTTGCTTATTGGTTAAGGTTTATGGTTTTGGTCTCAGGGTGGTAGGGTTCTGTGTTAGAGTGGGTGTTAGGGTTCTGTGTTAGAGTGGGTGTTAGGGTATGGGTTAGAATTGGGGTACAGGTAGGCTACGGGTAGAGCATGGGTTAGGGTAAGGTACAGGTTTAGGGTACGGGTTAGGCTAAGGTTAGGTCAGGGCTTAGGGTCAGGATCAGAGTTGAGGGTTAGGGTCCATGTCAGGATTAGCGTCAAGGTTGAGCGAGGCCATTGTTTTCTGCTCCTCCAGTGCTGGATTCTCATTGATAGCTGAATGAAATGTCTGCTCTGGTCACCCAGTGTTTCAAATTGAGCTCAGCCTTAGTCAAGGGTTCTTAGGGCCTCAGAGGTCATGCAGGGTTTCCCTCCACCCTCCCTCCTGGGAAGGGTGATGCAGGCCCCACTCTGTCTGGGCAGCCCCAGGTCCAGCATGGCCCTGACATGCAGGATACTAAGTAGACGTGATGTAAGACTTGGTGCATCAGTCTGCCAGCCCCCAGGTGCTGCCTTTTTTTTTTTCCTTAATTAATTAATTAATTTTTGGCTGTGTTGGGTCTGCATTGCTGCACGGAGGCTTTCTCTAGTTGCGGCGAGTGGGGGCTTCTCATTGCGGTGGCTTCTCTTGTTGCAGAGTACAGGCTCTAAGCGCGTGGGCTTCAGCAGTTGTGGCTCGCGGGTTCTAGAGCGCAGGCTCAGTAGTTGTGGTGCACGGGCTTAGTTGCTCCACAGCATGTGGGATCTTCCCGGACCAGGGCTCGAACCCGTGTCCCCTGCATTAGCAGGCAGATTCTCAACCACTGCGCCACCAGGGAAGCCCCTTGAATAGTTTTGTATTTAAAATTTGTCTGTGGGGACAATGCAGGGGACACGGCCCCGAGCCCTGGTCCGGGAAGATCCCACATGCCACAGAGCAACCAAACCTGCGCGGCACAGCTACTGAAGCCTGCGCGCCTAGAGCCCGTGCTCCGCAACATGAGAAGCCACGGCAATGAGGAGCCCGTGCACCACAAAGAAGAGTAGCCCCGCTGGACGCAACTAGAGAAAGCCCATATGCAGCAACGAAGACCCAACGCAGCCAAAAATGAATTAGAAACTAAAATAAAATTTGCCTCTGAATAACTTTGAGTGAATTTGGTATAAGTTGTAAAGTCTGCATCTACATTCACTTCATTCCAAATGGTTTCCAATTACTTGTTCCTTAACTACTTTTAGAAAACTTTTGGGATAGAGACTCCATTTTAGTTTGAATTTCCAGTTTCATGGATGCAGCAGTCCTGTCAGTAGGGCAGGCTGCCTCCAGGGACCTGTGAGGGAGGCGCGGCCTGCACTTCCCTGCACTGACCACAGGGTGGCGCCGAGTTCGCCTCTCTGACCCACAGCGCATGCTCGTTCCCTGCCAACTGGATTGTGAGGGCAGCTGAGAGGAGTTGAGCTTCGTCAGGCGCGGGGGCGGGGGCCTTCGGGTAGGACGCCCGGCTCAGCGTCTCTGCTGAGAGGAGCTCGGTCTCCCGTCTCCTTAGGACTCGCTCGCTGGGGTTTCGGCTTCAGGACAAAGTGGGGCTGCGTCCACGCTGACTAGGGAAGTAGGTTTCCTGAGGACCCAGGTGATGCCTGAGGAAAAGGTGAAGAGACGGTGAGGAAAAGTGGGGAGAAGCTTCCTGTGGGCGACTGACCGTTGAGGGGGTCCGTCTTCGTGTGAGCGAGGGAGGGCTTGGCGTGGGAAGCTGGGTGTTTGGTCAGGTTTGTGTGCAGGGTAGCCAGCGTGAGTTATGGGGCGTCCAGTTTTCCCAGCACCATTTATCGTGGGGAGTGTCGTGCTCCTTGGTGTGTCCTTGGTCCCTGTGTCCTAAATTCCCCGAGCCCGTCCGTGTGGGTTGAATTCTGGTCTCTCTGTCCTGTTCCTCTGGTCCCTGTGCCCGTTTTGAGCCAGTTCCACACTGTTTTGGTGACTGTAGCTTCTCAGCAGAGTGTGACGTCAGGGAGGGAGTTGCCTCCAGCCCGTTCTCTTTTTTCAGGGTTTCTTTGGCTATTTGGGGTCCTTTGTGGTTCCCCACAGATATTAGGAGGATTTGCTCTGTTTTGGGGGAAAATACCATGGAATTTTGGGAGGGATTGCATTCACTGTGTCCACTGCTTTGGGTAGCATGGATGTTTTAACACTATTAATTGTTCCATTCCGTGAGAACAGGCTATCTTTCCGTTTATTGGTGTGTTTTTCAGTGTCTTCATCAGTGTCTTAAAGTTTTCAGTGTGCAGGTCTTTCACCTCCTTGGTTGACTTTATTCCCAGGTATTTTGTTCTTTTTGATGCAGTTGTAAATAGGGTTGCTTTCTTTCTCTTTCTGATGGTTCATTATTAGTGTTGAGAAATGCAACTGATTTCTGTGTATTGACTTTGCAACTTTACTGAATTTATTTATTAGTTCTAATAGTTGTTTTGTGGAATGAAGTGGAAAATTGGAATTCAAACATCCCACTGTTTCTACCATATCCAGGTCGTCCACAACACGGAGGACAGCGGCTCCTAGTATAACCTTCCCACAGTGCCTCTCCATGACATGTGGACTTTGGGTGAAGTGGATCTGGGTAAGGCTTGGCTTCTATATGGAAGTTTGATGTTTTCTCTGCTTTTCTGGCATGCTGTTGACATACATGATGTTTTGAAAAGTAATTGACTCTCCAGTAATTTCAAACATACAACTTTACATACGTAAAAACAAGTCTTGTACCTTGCTTAAATATACTCCTAAATATTGATGTTGACATTATTAAAAATGGAATTGTTCTCATAAATTCTTCTTCAGATTATTTTTTGCCAGCGTATGCATATAAGATAGATTTTCATGAATTGATATTTTGTTCTGTAACTTTGATTAATTAGTTGAGTAGCTCAAATAATTTCTTTGCTGATTATAGGTAGTTTTATATATAAGATGATGTGACCTATGTTCTGTGAAGAGACAGGGTTTTAATTTTTCCATTCACCCATGGATGCCTTTTCTTTCTTTCCTCAAGATTCTGGGTAGAACTTCCAGTACACTATTGAGTAATGGTGATGAAGGCCAGCTTCCTGGCCTTGTTCCTGATTTCAGGAGTAAATCTTTCAGTCTTTAACATTGAGCATGATGTTTGCTGTGGCTTTTGGTACTACTCTTTTCCATATTGAACAAATTTCCTTTTATGCCTGCTTTCTTGAGTGTTTTTCATGAAATAACACTGGATTTTCATTGTAGATGTTTTGCATTAATTGATAGGATTGTGTGTTTTTCCTTCACACCATTATTGTGGTTGAATACATTGCTTACTTTTAATATGTTGAGCAACCTGAAATTTCTGGTGTAGAGATACTTGCTTATGGCATTATCCATTTAAAGTTCTGTTGGTTTCATGTTGCTATTATTTTGTGATAGATTTTTACATTCATATTTATAAGTTATACTGGGGTAGTTTTCTTGTTGTTTTCCTTTCTTTTTAAAATCTTTTTTAAAATAGTGGTTTTATTTCATTTTAATTATTTATTTATTTTGGCCCCATCCCATGGCTTGTGGGATCTTAGTTCCCCAGTCAGGGATCGAACCCGAGCCCTTGGCAGTGAAAGCACAGAGTCCTAACCACTGGGCCACCAGAGAATTCCCCAGTTTTCTTTTCCAAGATGTATCTGTATAATCTGACTAGACTTGGCTTGGTGTAAGTGGTTTGGAGGGTTAGCATCAGGGCTGGGGCTGGTGTGAGGGTTGGGGCTGTGGATGGTGTATGGTTGCTGTTATGGTTTAAGTTTTATGGTTAATGAGTTATTTATGGGTATGGTCAATGAATCTATTTTATGGTTTGGTTATGGTTATGGTTTTGCTTATTGGTTAAGGTTTATGGTTTTGGTCTCAGGGTGTTAGGGTTCTGTGTTAGAGTGGGTGTTAGGGTTCTGTGTTAGAGTGGGTGTTAGGGTATGGGTTAGAATTGGGGTACAGGTAGGCTACGGGTAGAGCATGGGTTAGGGTAAGGTACAGGTTTAGGGTACGGGTTAGGCTAAGGTTAGGTCAGGGCTTAGGGTCAGGATCAGAGTTGAGGGTTAGGGTCCATGTCAGGATTAGCGTCAAGGTTGAGCGAGGCCATTGTTTTCTGCTCCTCCAGTGCTGGATTCTCATTGATAGCTGAATGAAATGTCTGCTCTGGTCACCCAGTGTTTCAAATTGAGCTCAGCCTTAGTCAAGGGTTCTTAGGGCCTCAGAGGTCATGCAGGGTTTCCCTCCACCCTCCCTCCTGGGAAGGGTGATGCAGGCCCCACTCTGTCTGGGCAGCCCCAGGTCCAGCATGGCCCTGACATGCAGGATACTAAGTAGACGTGATGTAAGACTTGGTGCATCAGTCTGCCAGCCCCCAGGTGCTGCCTTTTTTTTTTCCTTAATTAATTAATTAATTTTTGGCTGTGTTGGGTCTGCATTGCTGCACGGAGGCTTTCTCTAGTTGCGGCGAGTGGGGGCTTCTCATTGCGGTGGCTTCTCTTGTTGCAGAGTACAGGCTCTAAGCGCGTGGGCTTCAGCAGTTGTGGCTCGCGGGTTCTAGAGCGCAGGCTCAGTAGTTGTGGTGCACGGGCTTAGTTGCTCCACAGCATGTGGGATCTTCCCGGACCAGGGCTCGAACCCGTGTCCCCTGCATTAGCAGGCAGATTCTCAACCACTGCGCCACCAGGGAAGCCCCTTGAATAGTTTTGTATTTAAAATTTGTCTGTGGGGACAATGCAGGGGACACGGCCCCGAGCCCTGGTCCGGGAAGATCCCACATGCCACAGAGCAACCAAACCTGCGCGGCACAGCTACTGAAGCCTGCGCGCCTAGAGCCCGTGCTCCGCAACATGAGAAGCCACGGCAATGAGGAGCCCGTGCACCACAAAGAAGAGTAGCCCCGCTGGACGCAACTAGAGAAAGCCCATATGCAGCAACGAAGACCCAACGCAGCCAAAAATGAATTAGAAACTAAAATAAAATTTGCCTCTGAATAACTTTGAGTGAATTTGGTATAAGTTGTAAAGTCTGCATCTACATTCACTTCATTCCCAATGGTTTCCAATTACTTGTTCCTTAACTACTTTTAGAAAACTTTTGGGATAGAGACTCCATTTTAGTTTGAATTTCCAGTTTCATGGATGCAGCAGTCCTGTCAGTAGGGCAGGCTGCCTCCAGGGACCTGTGAGGGAGGCGCGGCCTGCACTTCCCTGCACTGACCACAGGGTGGCGCCGAGTTCGCCTCTCTGACCCACAGCGCATGCTCGTTCCCTGCCAACTGGATTGTGAGGGCAGCTGAGAGGAGTTGAGCTTCGTCAGGCGCGGGGGCGGGGGCCTTCGGGTAGGACGCCCGGCTCAGCGTCTCTGCTGAGAGGAGCTCGGTCTCCCGTCTCCTTAGGACTCGCTCGCTGGGGTTTCGGCTTCAGGACAAAGTGGGGCTGCGTCCACGCTGACTAGGGAAGTAGGTTTCCTGAGGACCCAGGTGATGCCTGAGGCAAAGGTGAAGAGACGGTGAGGAAAAGTGGGGAGAAGCTTCCTGTGGGCGACTGACCGTTGAGGGGGTCCGTCTTCGTGTGAGCGAGGGAGGGCTTGGCGTGGGAAGCTGGGTGTTTGGTCAGGTTTGTGTGCAGGGTAGCCAGCGTGAGTTATGGGGCGTCCAGTTTTCCCAGCACCATTTATCGTGGGGAGTGTCGTGCTCCTTGGTGTGTCCTTGGTCCCTGTGTCCTAAATTCCCCGAGCCCGTCCGTGTGGGTTGAATTCTGGTCTCTCTGTCCTGTTCCTCTGGTCCCTGTGCCCGTTTTGAGCCAGTTCCACACTGTTTTGGTGACTGTAGCTTCTCAGCAGAGTGTGACGTCAGGGAGGGAGTTGCCTCCAGCCCGTTCTCTTTTTTCAGGGTTTCTTTGGCTATTTGGGGTCCTTTGTGGTTCCCCACAGATATTAGGAGGATTTGCTCTGTTTTGGGGGAAAATACCATGGAATTTTGGGAGGGATTGCATTCACTGTGTCCACTGCTTTGGGTAGCATGGATGTTTTAACACTATTAATTGTTCCATTCCGTGAGAACAGGCTATCTTTCCGTTTATTGGTGTGTTTTTCAGTGTCTTCATCAATGTCTTAAAGTTTTCAGTGTGCAGGTCTTTCACCTCCTTGGTTGACTTTATTCCCAGGTATTTTGTTCTTTTTGATGCAGTTGTAAATAGGGTTGCTTTCTTTCTCTTTCTGATGGTTCATTATTAGTGTTGAGAAATGCAACTGATTTCTGTGTATTGACTTTGCAACTTTACTGAATTTATTTATTAGTTCTAATAGTTGTTTTGTGGAATGAAGTGGAAAATTGGAATTCAAACATCCCACTGTTTCTACCATATCCAGGTCGTCCACAACACGGAGGACAGCGGCTCCTAGTATAACCTTCCCACAGTGCCTCTCCATGACATGTGGACTTTGGGTGAAGTGGATCTGGGTAAGGCTTGGCTTCTATATGGAAGTTTGATGTTTTCTCTGCTTTTCTGGCATGCTGTTGACATACATGATGTTTTGAAAAGTAATTGACTCTCCAGTAATTTCAAACATACAACTTTACATACGTAAAAACAAGTCTTGTACCTTGCTTAAATATACTCCTAAATATTGATGTTGACATTATTAAAAATGGAATTGTTCTCATAAATTCTTCTTCAGATTATTTTTTGCCAGCGTATGCATATAAGATAGATTTTCATGAATTGATATTTTGTTCTGTAACTTTGATTAATTAGTTGAGTAGCTCAAATAATTTCTTTGCTGATTATAGGTAGTTTTATATATAAGATGATGTGACCTATGTTCTGTGAAGAGACAGGGTTTTAATTTTTCCATTCACCCATGGATGCCTTTTCTTTCTTTCCTCAAGATTCTGGGTAGAACTTCCAGTACACTATTGAGTAATGGTGATGAAGGCCAGCTTCCTGGCCTTGTTCCTGATTTCAGGAGTAAATCTTTCAGTCTTTAACATTGAGCATGATGTTTGCTGTGGCTTTTGGTACTACTCTTTTCCATATTGAACAAATTTCCTTTTATGCCTGCTTTCTTGAGTGTTTTTCATGAAATAACACTGGATTTTCATTGTAGATGTTTTGCATTAATTGATAGGATTGTGTGTTTTTCCTTCACACCATTATTGTGGTTGAATACATTGCTTACTTTTAATATGTTGAGCAACCTGAAATTTCTGGTGTAGAGATACTTGCGTATGGCATTATCCATTTAAAGTTCTGTTGGTTTCATGTTGCTATTATTTTGTGATAGATTTTTACATTCATATTTATAAGTTATACTGGGGTAGTTTTCTTGTTGTTTTCCTTTCTTTTTAAAATCTTTTTTAAAATAGTGGTTTTATTTCATTTTAATTATTTATTTATTTTGGCCCCATCCCATGGCTCGTGGGATCTTAGTTCCCCAGTCAGGGATCGAACCCGAGCCCTTGGCAGTGAAAGCACAGAGTCCTAACCACTGGGCCACCAGAGAATTCCCCAGTTTTCTTTTCCAAGATGTATCTGTATAATCTGACTAGACTTGGCTTGGTGTAAGTGGTTTGGAGGGTTAGCATCAGGGCTGGGGCTGGTGTGAGGGTTGGGGCTGTGGATGGTGTATGGTTGCTGTTATGGTTTAAGTTTTATGGTTAATGAGTTATTTATGGGTATGGTCAATGAATCTATTTTATGGTTTGGTTATGGTTATGGTTTTGCTTATTGGTTAAGGTTTATGGTTTTGGTCTCAGGGTGTTAGGGTTCTGTGTTAGAGTGGGTGTTAGGGTTCTGTGTTAGAGTGGGTGTTAGGGTATGGGTTAGAATTGGGGTACAGGTAGGCTACGGGTAGAGCATGGGTTAGGGTAAGGTACAGGTTTAGGGTACGGGTTAGGCTAAGGTTAGGTCAGGGCTTAGGGTCAGGATCAGAGTTGAGGGTTAGGGTCCATGTCAGGATTAGCGTCAAGGTTGAGCGAGGCCATTGTTTTCTGCTCCTCCAGTGCTGGATTCTCATTGATAGCTGAATGAAATGTCTGCTCTGGTCACCCAGTGTTTCAAATTGAGCTCAGCCTTAGTCAAGGGTTCTTAGGGCCTCAGAGGTCATGCAGGGTTTCCCTCCACCCTCCCTCCTGGGAAGGGTGATGCAGGCCCCACTCTGTCTGGGCAGCCCCAGGTCCAGCATGGCCCTGACATGCAGGATACTAAGTAGACGTGATGTAAGACTTGGTGCATCAGTCTGCCAGCCCCCAGGTGCTGCCTTTTTTTTTCCTTAATTAATTAATTAATTTTTGGCTGTGTTGGGTCTGCATTGCTGCACGGAGGCTTTCTCTAGTTGCGGCGAGTGGGGGCTTCTCATTGCGGTGGCTTCTCTTGTTGCAGAGTACAGGCTCTAAGCGCGTGGGCTTCAGCAGTTGTGGCTCGCGGGTTCTAGAGCGCAGGCTCAGTAGTTGTGGTGCACGGGCTTAGTTGCTCCACAGCATGTGGGATCTTCCCGGACCAGGGCTCGAACCCGTGTCCCCTGCATTAGCAGGCAGATTCTCAACCACTGCGCCACCAGGGAAGCCCCTTGAATAGTTTTGTATTTAAAATTTGTCTGTGGGGACAATGCAGGGGACACGGCCCCGAGCCCTGGTCCGGGAAGATCCCACATGCCACAGAGCAACCAAACCTGCGCGGCACAGCTACTGAAGCCTGCGCGCCTAGAGCCCGTGCTCCGCAACATGAGAAGCCACGGCAATGAGGAGCCCGTGCACCACAAAGAAGAGTAGCCCCGCTGGACGCAACTAGAGAAAGCCCATATGCAGCAACGAAGACCCAACGCAGCCAAAAATGAATTAGAAACTAAAATAAAATTTGCCTCTGAATAACTTTGAGTGAATTTGGTATAAGTTGTAAAGTCTGCATCTACATTCACTTCATTCCAAATGGTTTCCAATTACTTGTTCCTTAACTACTTTTAGAAAACTTTTGGGATAGAGACTCCATTTTAGTTTGAATTTCCAGTTTCATGGATGCAGCAGTCCTGTCAGTAGGGCAGGCTGCCTCCAGGGACCTGTGAGGGAGGCGCGGCCTGCACTTCCCTGCACTGACCACAGGGTGGCGCCGAGTTCGCCTCTCTGACCCACAGCGCATGCTCGTTCCCTGCCAACTGGATTGTGAGGGCAGCTGAGAGGAGTTGAGCTTCGTCAGGCGCGGGGGCGGGGGCCTTCGGGTAGGACGCCCGGCTCAGCGTCTCTGCTGAGAGGAGCTCGGTCTCCCGTCTCCTTAGGACTCGCTCGCTGGGGTTTCGGCTTCAGGACAAAGTGGGGCTGCGTCCACGCTGACTAGGGAACTAGGTTTCCTGAGGACCCAGGTGATGCCTGAGGCAAAGGTGAAGAGACGGTGAGGAAAAGTGGGGAGAAGCTTCCTGTGGGCGACTGACCGTTGAGGGGGTCCGTCTTCGTGTGAGCGAGGGAGGGCTTGGCGTGGGAAGCTGGGTGTTTGGTCAGGTTTGTGTGCAGGGTAGCCAGCGTGAGTTATGGGGCGTCCAGTTTTCCCAGCACCATTTATCGTGGGGAGTGTCGTGCTCCTTGGTGTGTCCTTGGTCCCTGTGTCCTAAATTCCCCGAGCCCGTCCGTGTGGGTTGAATTCTGGTCTCTCTGTCCTGTTCCTCTGGTCCCTGTGCCCGTTTTGAGCCAGTTCCACACTGTTTTGGTGACTGTAGCTTCTCAGCAGAGTGTGACGTCAGGGAGGGAGTTGCCTCCAGCCCGTTCTCTTTTTTCAGGGTTTCTTTGGCTATTTGGGGTCCTTTGTGGTTCCCCACAGATATTAGGAGGATTTGCTCTGTTTTGGGGGAAAATACCATGGAATTTTGGGAGGGATTGCATTCACTGTGTCCACTGCTTTGGGTAGCATGGATGTTTTAACAACATTAATTGTTCCATTCCGTGAGAACAGGCTATCTTTCCGTTTATTGGTGTGTTTTTCAGTGTCTTCATCAATGTCTTAAAGTTTTCAGTGTGCAGGTCTTTCACCTCCTTGGTTGACTTTATTCCCAGGTATTTTGTTCTTTTTGATGCAGTTGTAAATAGGGTTGCTTTCTTTCTCTTTCTGATGGTTCATTATTAGTGTTGAGAAATGCAACTGATTTCTGTGTATTGACTTTGCAACTTTACTGAATTTATTTATTAGTTCTAATAGTTGTTTTGTGGAATGAAGTGGAAAATTGGAATTCAAACATCCCACTGTTTCTACCATATCCAGGTCGTCCACAACACGGAGGACAGCGGCTCCTAGTATAACCTTCCCACAGTGCCTCTCCATGACATGTGGACTTTGGGTGAAGTGGATCTGGGTAAGGCTTGGCTTCTATATGGAAGTTTGATGTTTTCTCTGCTTTTCTGGCATGCTGTTGACATACATGATGTTTTGAAAAGTAATTGACTCTCCAGTAATTTCAAACATACAACTTTACATACGTAAAAACAAGTCTTGTACCTTGCTTAAATATACTCCTAAATATTGATGTTGACATTATTAAAAATGGAATTGTTCTCATAAATTCTTCTTCAGATTATTTTTTGCCAGCGTATGCATATAAGATAGATTTTCATGAATTGATATTTTGTTCTGTAACTTTGATTAATTAGTTGAGTAGCTCAAATAATTTCTTTGCTGATTATAGGTAGTTTTATATATAAGATGATGTGACCTATGTTCTGTGAAGAGACAGGGTTTTAATTTTTCCATTCACCCATGGATGCCTTTTCTTTCTTTCCTCAAGATTCTGGGTAGAACTTCCAGTACACTATTGAGTAATGGTGATGAAGGCCAGCTTCCTGGCCTTGTTCCTGATTTCAGGAGTAAATCTTTCAGTCTTTAACATTGAGCATGATGTTTGCTGTGGCTTTTGGTACTACTCTTTTCCATATTGAACAAATTTCCTTTTATGCCTGCTTTCTTGAGTGTTTTTCATGAAATAACACTGGATTTTCATTGTAGATGTTTTGCATTAATTGATAGGATTGTGTGTTTTTCCTTCACACCATTATTGTGGTTGAATACATTGCTTACTTTTAATATGTTGAGCAACCTGAAATTTCTGGTGTAGAGATACTTGCGTATGGCATTATCCATTTAAAGTTCTGTTGGTTTCATGTTGCTATTATTTTGTGATAGATTTTTACATTCATATTTATAAGTTATACTGGGGTAGTTTTCTTGTTGTTTTCCTTTCTTTTTAAAATCTTTTTTAAAATAGTGGTTTTATTTCATTTTAATTATTTATTTATTTTGGCCCCATCCCATGGCTTGTGGGATCTTAGTTCCCCAGTCAGGGATCGAACCCGAGCCCTTGGCAGTGAAAGCACAGAGTCCTAACCACTGGGCCACCAGAGAATTCCCCAGTTTTCTTTTCCAAGATGTATCTGTATAATCTGACTAGACTTGGCTTGGTGTAAGTGGTTTGGAGGGTTAGCATCAGGGCTGGGGCTGGTGTGAGGGTTGGGGCTGTGGATGGTGTATGGTTGCTGTTATGGTTTAAGTTTTATGGTTAATGAGTTATTTATGGGTATGGTCAATGAATCTATTTTATGGTTTGGTTATGGTTATGGTTTTGCTTATTGGTTAAGGTTTATGGTTTTGGTCTCAGGGTGTTAGGGTTCTGTGTTAGAGTGGGTGTTAGGGTTCTGTGTTAGAGTGGGTGTTAGGGTATGGGTTAGAATTGGGGTACAGGTAGGCTACGGGTAGAGCATGGGTTAGGGTAAGGTACAGGTTTAGGGTACGGGTTAGGCTAAGGTTAGGTCAGGGCTTAGGGTCAGGATCAGAGTTGAGGGTTAGGGTCCATGTCAGGATTAGCGTCAAGGTTGAGCGAGGCCATTGTTTTCTGCTCCTCCAGTGCTGGATTCTCATTGATAGCTGAATGAAATGTCTGCTCTGGTCACCCAGTGTTTCAAATTGAGCTCAGCCTTAGTCAAGGGTTCTTAGGGCCTCAGAGGTCATGCAGGGTTTCCCTCCACCCTCCCTCCTGGGAAGGGTGATGCAGGCCCCACTCTGTCTGGGCAGCCCCAGGTCCAGCATGGCCCTGACATGCAGGATACTAAGTAGACGTGATGTAAGACTTGGTGCATCAGTCTGCCAGCCCCCAGGTGCTGCCTTTTTTTTTTCCTTAATTAATTAATTAATTTTTGGCTGTGTTGGGTCTGCATTGCTGCACGGAGGCTTTCTCTAGTTGCGGCGAGTGGGGGCTTCTCATTGCGGTGGCTTCTCTTGTTGCAGAGTACAGGCTCTAAGCGCGTGGGCTTCAGCAGTTGTGGCTCGCGGGTTCTAGAGCGCAGGCTCAGTAGTTGTGGTGCACGGGCTTAGTTGCTCCACAGCATGTGGGATCTTCCCGGACCAGGGCTCGAACCCGTGTCCCCTGCATTAGCAGGCAGATTCTCAACCACTGCGCCACCAGGGAAGCCCCTTGAATAGTTTTGTATTTAAAATTTGTCTGTGGGGACAATGCAGGGGACACGGCCCCGAGCCCTGGTCCGGGAAGATCCCACATGCCACAGAGCAACCAAACCTGCGCGGCACAGCTACTGAAGCCTGCGCGCCTAGAGCCCGTGCTCCGCAACATGAGAAGCCACGGCAATGAGGAGCCCGTGCACCACAAAGAAGAGTAGCCCCGCTGGACGCAACTAGAGAAAGCCCATATGCAGCAACGAAGACCCAACGCAGCCAAAAATGAATTAGAAACTAAAATAAAATTTGCCTCTGAATAACTTTGAGTGAATTTGGTATAAGTTGTAAAGTCTGCATCTACATTCACTTCATTCCAAATGGTTTCCAATTACTTGTTCCTTAACTACTTTTAGAAAACTTTTGGGATAGAGACTCCATTTTAGTTTGAATTTCCAGTTTCATGGATGCAGCAGTCCTGTCAGTAGGGCAGGCTGCCTCCAGGGACCTGTGAGGGAGGCGCGGCCTGCACTTCCCTGCACTGACCACAGGGTGGCGCCGAGTTCGCCTCTCTGACCCACAGCGCATGCTCGTTCCCTGCCAACTGGATTGTGAGGGCAGCTGAGAGGAGTTGAGCTTCGTCAGGCGCGGGGGCGGGGGCCTTCGGGTAGGACGCCCGGCTCAGCGTCTCTGCTGAGAGGAGCTCGGTCTCCCGTCTCCTTAGGACTCGCTCGCTGGGGTTTCGGCTTCAGGACAAAGTGGGGCTGCGTCCACGCTGACTAGGGAACTAGGTTTCCTGAGGACCCAGGTGATGCCTGAGGCAAAGGTGAAGAGACGGTGAGGAAAAGTGGGGAGAAGCTTCCTGTGGGCGACTGACCGTTGAGGGGGTCCGTCTTCGTGTGAGCGAGGGAGGGCTTGGCGTGGGAAGCTGGGTGTTTGGTCAGGTTTGTGTGCAGGGTAGCCAGCGTGAGTTATGGGGCGTCCAGTTTTCCCAGCACCATTTATCGTGGGGAGTGTCGTGCTCCTTGGTGTGTCCTTGGTCCCTGTGTCCTAAATTCCCCGAGCCCGTCCGTGTGGGTTGAATTCTGGTCTCTCTGTCCTGTTCCTCTGGTCCCTGTGCCCGTTTTGAGCCAGTTCCACACTGTTTTGGTGACTGTAGCTTCTCAGCAGAGTGTGACGTCAGGGAGGGAGTTGCCTCCAGCCCGTTCTCTTTTTTCAGGGTTTCTTTGGCTATTTGGGGTCCTTTGTGGTTCCCCACAGATATTAGGAGGATTTGCTCTGTTTTGGGGGAAAATACCATGGAATTTTGGGAGGGATTGCATTCACTGTGTCCACTGCTTTGGGTAGCATGGATGTTTTAACACTATTAATTGTTCCATTCCGTGAGAACAGGCTATCTTTCCGTTTATTGGTGTGTTTTTCAGTGTCTTCATCAGTGTCTTAAAGTTTTCAGTGTGCAGGTCTTTCACCTCCTTGGTTGACTTTATTCCCAGGTATTTTGTTCTTTTTGATGCAGTTGTAAATAGGGTTGCTTTCTTTCTCTTTCTGATGGTTCATTATTAGTGTTGAGAAATGCAACTGATTTCTGTGTATTGACTTTGCAACTTTACTGAATTTATTTATTAGTTCTAATAGTTGTTTTGTGGAATGAAGTGGAAAATTGGAATTCAAACATCCCACTGTTTCTACCATATCCAGGTCGTCCACAACACGGAGGACAGCGGCTCCTAGTATAACCTTCCCACAGTGCCTCTCCATGACATGTGGACTTTGGGTGAAGTGGATCTGGGTAAGGCTTGGCTTCTATATGGAAGTTTGATGTTTTCTCTGCTTTTCTGGCATGCTGTTGACATACATGATGTTTTGAAAAGTAATTGACTCTCCAGTAATTTCAAACATACAACTTTACATACGTAAAAACAAGTCTTGTACCTTGCTTAAATATACTCCTAAATATTGATGTTGACATTATTAAAAATGGAATTGTTCTCATAAATTCTTCTTCAGATTATTTTTTGCCAGCGTATGCATATAAGATAGATTTTCATGAATTGATATTTTGTTCTGTAACTTTGATTAATTAGTTGAGTAGCTCAAATAATTTCTTTGCTGATTATAGGTAGTTTTATATATAAGATGATGTGACCTATGTTCTGTGAAGAGACAGGGTTTTAATTTTTCCATTCACCCATGGATGCCTTTTCTTTCTTTCCTCAAGATTCTGGGTAGAACTTCCAGTACACTATTGAGTAATGGTGATGAAGGCCAGCTTCCTGGCCTTGTTCCTGATTTCAGGAGTAAATCTTTCAGTCTTTAACATTGAGCATGATGTTTGCTGTGGCTTTTGGTACTACTCTTTTCCATATTGAACAAATTTCCTTTTATGCCTGCTTTCTTGAGTGTTTTTCATGAAATAACACTGGATTTTCATTGTAGATGTTTTGCATTAATTGATAGGATTGTGTGTTTTTCCTTCACACCATTATTGTGGTTGAATACATTGCTTACTTTTAATATGTTGAGCAACCTGAAATTTCTGGTGTAGAGATACTTGCGTATGGCATTATCCATTTAAAGTTCTGTTGGTTTCATGTTGCTATTATTTTGTGATAGATTTTTACATTCATATTTATAAGTTATACTGGGGTAGTTTTCTTGTTGTTTTCCTTTCTTTTTAAAATCTTTTTTAAAATAGTGGTTTTATTTCATTTTAATTATTTATTTATTTTGGCCCCATCCCATGGCTTGTGGGATCTTAGTTCCCCAGTCAGGGATCGAACCCGAGCCCTTGGCAGTGAAAGCACAGAGTCCTAACCACTGGGCCACCAGAGAATTCCCCAGTTTTCTTTTCCAAGATGTATCTGTATAATCTGACTAGACTTGGCTTGGTGTAAGTGGTTTGGAGGGTTAGCATCAGGGCTGGGGCTGGTGTGAGGGTTGGGGCTGTGGATGGTGTATGGTTGCTGTTATGGTTTAAGTTTTATGGTTAATGAGTTATTTATGGGTATGGTCAATGAATCTATTTTATGGTTTGGTTATGGTTATGGTTTTGCTTATTGGTTAAGGTTTATGGTTTTGGTCTCAGGGTGTTAGGGTTCTGTGTTAGAGTGGGTGTTAGGGTTCTGTGTTAGAGTGGGTGTTAGGGTATGGGTTAGAATTGGGGTACAGGTAGGCTACGGGTAGAGCATGGGTTAGGGTAAGGTACAGGTTTAGGGTACGGGTTAGGCTAAGGTTAGGTCAGGGCTTAGGGTCAGGATCAGAGTTGAGGGTTAGGGTCCATGTCAGGATTAGCGTCAAGGTTGAGCGAGGCCATTGTTTTCTGCTCCTCCAGTGCTGGATTCTCATTGATAGCTGAATGAAATGTCTGCTCTGGTCACCCAGTGTTTCAAATTGAGCTCAGCCTTAGTCAAGGGTTCTTAGGGCCTCAGAGGTCATGCAGGGTTTCCCTCCACCCTCCCTCCTGGGAAGGGTGATGCAGGCCCCACTCTGTCTGGGCAGCCCCAGGTCCAGCATGGCCCTGACATGCAGGATACTAAGTAGACGTGATGTAAGACTTGGTGCATCAGTCTGCCAGCCCCCAGGTGCTGCCTTTTTTTTTTCCTTAATTAATTAATTAATTTTTGGCTGTGTTGGGTCTGCATTGCTGCACGGAGGCTTTCTCTAGTTGCGGCGAGTGGGGGCTTCTCATTGCGGTGGCTTCTCTTGTTGCAGAGTACAGGCTCTAAGCGCGTGGGCTTCAGCAGTTGTGGCTCGCGGGTTCTAGAGCGCAGGCTCAGTAGTTGTGGTGCACGGGCTTAGTTGCTCCACAGCATGTGGGATCTTCCCGGACCAGGGCTCGAACCCGTGTCCCCTGCATTAGCAGGCAGATTCTCAACCACTGCGCCACCAGGGAAGCCCCTTGAATAGTTTTGTATTTAAAATTTGTCTGTGGGGACAATGCAGGGGACACGGCCCCGAGCCCTGGTCCGGGAAGATCCCACATGCCACAGAGCAACCAAACCTGCGCGGCACAGCTACTGAAGCCTGCGCGCCTAGAGCCCGTGCTCCGCAACATGAGAAGCCACGGCAATGAGGAGCCCGTGCACCACAAAGAAGAGTAGCCCCGCTGGACGCAACTAGAGAAAGCCCATATGCAGCAACGAAGACCCAACGCAGCCAAAAATGAATTAGAAACTAAAATAAAATTTGCCTCTGAATAACTTTGAGTGAATTTGGTATAAGTTGTAAAGTCTGCATCTACATTCACTTCATTCCAAATGGTTTCCAATTACTTGTTCCTTAACTACTTTTAGAAAACTTTTGGGATAGAGACTCCATTTTAGTTTGAATTTCCAGTTTCATGGATGCAGCAGTCCTGTCAGTAGGGCAGGCTGCCTCCAGGGACCTGTGAGGGAGGCGCGGCCTGCACTTCCCTGCACTGACCACAGGGTGGCGCCGAGTTCGCCTCTCTGACCCACAGCGCATGCTCGTTCCCTGCCAACTGGATTGTGAGGGCAGCTGAGAGGAGTTGAGCTTCGTCAGGCGCGGGGGCGGGGGCCTTCGGGTAGGACGCCCGGCTCAGCGTCTCTGCTGAGAGGAGCTCGGTCTCCCGTCTCCTTAGGACTCGCTCGCTGGGGTTTCGGCTTCAGGACAAAGTGGGGCTGCGTCCACGCTGACTAGGGAACTAGGTTTCCTGAGGACCCAGGTGATGCCTGAGGCAAAGGTGAAGAGACGGTGAGGAAAAGTGGGGAGAAGCTTCCTGTGGGCGACTGACCGTTGAGGGGGTCCGTCTTCGTGTGAGCGAGGGAGGGCTTGGCGTGGGAAGCTGGGTGTTTGGTCAGGTTTGTGTGCAGGGTAGCCAGCGTGAGTTATGGGGCGTCCAGTTTTCCCAGCACCATTTATCGTGGGGAGTGTCGTGCTCCTTGGTGTGTCCTTGGTCCCTGTGTCCTAAATTCCCCGAGCCCGTCCGTGTGGGTTGAATTCTGGTCTCTCTGTCCTGTTCCTCTGGTCCCTGTGCCCGTTTTGAGCCAGTTCCACACTGTTTTGGTGACTGTAGCTTCTCAGCAGAGTGTGACGTCAGGGAGGGAGTTGCCTCCAGCCCGTTCTCTTTTTTCAGGGTTTCTTTGGCTATTTGGGGTCCTTTGTGGTTCCCCACAGATATTAGGAGGATTTGCTCTGTTTTGGGGGAAAATACCATGGAATTTTGGGAGGGATTGCATTCACTGTGTCCACTGCTTTGGGTAGCATGGATGTTTTAACACTATTAATTGTTCCATTCCGTGAGAACAGGCTATCTTTCCGTTTATTGGTGTGTTTTTCAGTGTCTTCATCAGTGTCTTAAAGTTTTCAGTGTGCAGGTCTTTCACCTCCTTGGTTGACTTTATTCCCAGGTATTTTGTTCTTTTTGATGCAGTTGTAAATAGGGTTGCTTTCTTTCTCTTTCTGATGGTTCATTATTAGTGTTGAGAAATGCAACTGATTTCTGTGTATTGACTTTGCAACTTTACTGAATTTATTTATTAGTTCTAATAGTTGTTTTGTGGAATGAAGTGGAAAATTGGAATTCAAACATCCCACTGTTTCTACCATATCCAGGTCGTCCACAACACGGAGGACAGCGGCTCCTAGTATAACCTTCCCACAGTGCCTCTCCATGACATGTGGACTTTGGGTGAAGTGGATCTGGGTAAGGCTTGGCTTCTATATGGAAGTTTGATGTTTTCTCTGCTTTTCTGGCATGCTGTTGACATACATGATGTTTTGAAAAGTAATTGACTCTCCAGTAATTTCAAACATACAACTTTACATACATAAAAACAAGTCTTGTACCTTGCTTAAATATACTCCTAAATATTGATGTTGACATTATTAAAAATGGAATTGTTCTCATAAATTCTTCTTCAGATTATTTTTTGCCAGCGTATGCATATAAGATAGATTTTCATGAATTGATATTTTGTTCTGTAACTTTGATTAATTAGTTGAGTAGCTCAAATAATTTCTTTGCTGATTATAGGTAGTTTTATATATAAGATGATGTGACCTATGTTCTGTGAAGAGACAGGGTTTTAATTTTTCCATTCACCCATGGATGCCTTTTCTTTCTTTCCTCAAGATTCTGGGTAGAACTTCCAGTACACTATTGAGTAATGGTGATGAAGGCCAGCTTCCTGGCCTTGTTCCTGATTTCAGGAGTAAATCTTTCAGTCTTTAACATTGAGCATGATGTTTGCTGTGGCTTTTGGTACTACTCTTTTCCATATTGAACAAATTTCCTTTTATGCCTGCTTTCTTGAGTGTTTTTCATGAAATAACACTGGATTTTCATTGTAGATGTTTTGCATTAATTGATAGGATTGTGTGTTTTTCCTTCACACCATTATTGTGGTTGAATACATTGCTTACTTTTAATATGTTGAGCAACCTGAAATTTCTGGTGTAGAGATACTTGCTTATGGCATTATCCATTTAAAGTTCTGTTGGTTTCATGTTGCTATTATTTTGTGATAGATTTTTACATTCATATTTATAAGTTATACTGGGGTAGTTTTCTTGTTGTTTTCCTTTCTTTTTAAAATCTTTTTTAAAATAGTGGTTTTATTTCATTTTAATTATTTATTTATTTTGGCCCCATCCCATGGCTTGTGGGATCTTAGTTCCCCAGTCAGGGATCGAACCCGAGCCCTTGGCAGTGAAAGCACGGAGTCCTAACCACTGGGCCACCAGAGAATTCCCCAGTTTTCTTTTCCAAGATGTATCTGTATAATCTGACTAGACTTGGCTTGGTGTAAGTGGTTTGGAGGGTTAGCATCAGGGCTGGGGCTGGTGTGAGGGTTGGGGCTGTGGATGGTGTATGGTTGCTGTTATGGTTTAAGTTTTATGGTTAATGAGTTATTTATGGGTATGGTCAATGAATCTATTTTATGGTTTGGTTATGGTTATGGTTTTGCTTATTGGTTAAGGTTTATGGTTTTGGTCTCAGGGTGTTAGGGTTCTGTGTTAGAGTGGGTGTTAGGGTTCTGTGTTAGAGTGGGTGTTAGGGTATGGGTTAGAATTGGGGTACAGGTAGGCTACGGGTAGAGCATGGGTTAGGGTAAGGTACAGGTTTAGGGTACGGGTTAGGCTAAGGTTAGGTCAGGGCTTAGGGTCAGGATCAGAGTTGAGGGTTAGGGTCCATGTCAGGATTAGCGTCAAGGTTGAGCGAGGCCATTGTTTTCTGCTCCTCCAGTGCTGGATTCTCATTGATAGCTGAATGAAATGTCTGCTCTGGTCACCCAGTGTTTCAAATTGAGCTCAGCCTTAGTCAAGGGTTCTTAGGGCCTCAGAGGTCATGCAGGGTTTCCCTCCACCCTCCCTCCTGGGAAGGGTGATGCAGGCCCCACTCTGTCTGGGCAGCCCCAGGTCCAGCATGGCCCTGACATGCAGGATACTAAGTAGACGTGATGTAAGACTTGGTGCATCAGTCTGCCAGCCCCCAGGTGCTGCCTTTTTTTTTTCCTTAATTAATTAATTAATTTTTGGCTGTGTTGGGTCTGCATTGCTGCACGGAGGCTTTCTCTAGTTGCGGCGAGTGGGGGCTTCTCATTGCGGTGGCTTCTCTTGTTGCAGAGTACAGGCTCTAAGCGCGTGGGCTTCAGCAGTTGTGGCTCGCGGGTTCTAGAGCTCAGGCTCAGTAGTTGTGCTGCACGGGCTTAGTTGCTCCACAGCATGTGGGATCTTCCCGGACCAGGGCTCGAACCCGTGTCCCCTGCATTAGCAGGCAGATTCTCAACCACTGCGCCACCAGGGAAGCCCCTTGAATAGTTTTGTATTTAAAATTTGTCTGTGGGGACAATGCAGGGGACACGGCCCCGAGCCCTGGTCCGGGAAGATCCCACATGCCACAGAGCAACCAAACCTGCGCGGCACAGCTACTGAAGCCTGCGCGCCTAGAGCCCGTGCTCCGCAACATGAGAAGCCACGGCAATGAGGAGCCCGTGCACCACAAAGAAGAGTAGCCCCGCTGGACGCAACTAGAGAAAGCCCATATGCAGCAACGAAGACCCAACGCAGCCAAAAATGAATTAGAAACTAAAATAAAATTTGCCTCTGAATAACTTTGAGTGAATTTGGTATAAGTTGTAAAGTCTGCATCTACATTCACTTCATTCCCAATGGTTTCCAATTACTTGTTCCTTAACTACTTTTAGAAAACTTTTGGGATAGAGACTCCATTTTAGTTTGAATTTCCAGTTTCATGGATGCAGCAGTCCTGTCAGTAGGGCAGGCTGCCTCCAGGGACCTGTGAGGGAGGCGCGGCCTGCACTTCCCTGCACTGACCACAGGGTGGCGCCGAGTTCGCCTCTCTGACCCACAGCGCATGCTCGTTCCCTGCCAACTGGATTGTGAGGGCAGCTGAGAGGAGTTGAGCTTCGTCAGGCGCGGGGGCGGGGGCCTTCGGGTAGGACGCCCGGCTCAGCGTCTCTGCTGAGAGGAGCTCGGTCTCCCGTCTCCTTAGGACTCGCTCGCTGGGGTTTCGGCTTCAGGACAAAGTGGGGCTGCGTCCACGCTGACTAGGGAACTAGGTTTCCTGAGGACCCAGGTGATGCCTGAGGCAAAGGTGAAGAGACGGTGAGGAAAAGTGGGGAGAAGCTTCCTGTGGGCGACTGACCGTTGAGGGGGTCCGTCTTCGTGTGAGCGAGGGAGGGCTTGGCGTGGGAAGCTGGGTGTTTGGTCAGGTTTGTGTGCAGGGTAGCCAGCGTGAGTTATGGGGCGTCCAGTTTTCCCAGCACCATTTATCGTGGGGAGTGTCGTGCTCCTTGGTGTGTCCTTGGTCCCTGTGTCCTAAATTCCCCGAGCCCGTCCGTGTGGGTTGAATTCTGGTCTCTCTGTCCTGTTCCTCTGGTCCCTGTGCCCGTTTTGAGCCAGTTCCACACTGTTTTGGTGACTGTAGCTTCTCAGCAGAGTGTGACGTCAGGGAGGGAGTTGCCTCCAGCCCGTTCTCTTTTTTCAGGGTTTCTTTGGCTATTTGGGGTCCTTTGTGGTTCCCCACAGATATTAGGAGGATTTGCTCTGTTTTGGGGGAAAATACCATGGAATTTTGGGAGGGATTGCATTCACTGTGTCCACTGCTTTGGGTAGCATGGATGTTTTAACACTATTAATTGTTCCATTCCGTGAGAACAGGCTATCTTTCCGTTTATTGGTGTGTTTTTCAGTGTCTTCATCAATGTCTTAAAGTTTTCAGTGTGCAGGTCTTTCACCTCCTTGGTTGACTTTATTCCCAGGTATTTTGTTCTTTTTGATGCAGTTGTAAATAGGGTTGCTTTCTTTCTCTTTCTGATGGTTCATTATTAGTGTTGAGAAATGCAACTGATTTCTGTGTATTGACTTTGCAACTTTACTGAATTTATTTATTAGTTCTAATAGTTGTTTTGTGGAATGAAGTGGAAAATTGGAATTCAAACATCCCACTGTTTCTACCATATCCAGGTCGTCCACAACACGGAGGACAGCGGCTCCTAGTATAACCTTCCCACAGTGCCTCTCCATGACATGTGGACTTTGGGTGAAGTGGATCTGGGTAAGGCTTGGCTTCTATATGGAAGTTTGATGTTTTCTCTGCTTTTCTGGCATGCTGTTGACATACATGATGTTTTGAAAAGTAATTGACTCTCCAGTAATTTCAAACATACAACTTTACATACGTAAAAACAAGTCTTGTACCTTGCTTAAATATACTCCTAAATATTGATGTTGACATTATTAAAAATGGAATTGTTCTCATAAATTCTTCTTCAGATTATTTTTTGCCAGCGTATGCATATAAGATAGATTTTCATGAATTGATATTTTGTTCTGTAACTTTGATTAATTAGTTGAGTAGCTCAAATAATTTCTTTGCTGATTATAGGTAGTTTTATATATAAGATGATGTGACCTATGTTCTGTGAAGAGACAGGGTTTTAATTTTTCCATTCACCCATGGATGCCTTTTCTTTCTTTCCTCAAGATTCTGGGTAGAACTTCCAGTACACTATTGAGTAATGGTGATGAAGGCCAGCTTCCTGGCCTTGTTCCTGATTTCAGGAGTAAATCTTTCAGTCTTTAACATTGAGCATGATGTTTGCTGTGGCTTTTGGTACTACTCTTTTCCATATTGAACAAATTTCCTTTTATGCCTGCTTTCTTGAGTGTTTTTCATGAAATAACACTGGATTTTCATTGTAGATGTTTTGCATTAATTGATAGGATTGTGTGTTTTTCCTTCACACCATTATTGTGGTTGAATACATTGCTTACTTTTAATATGTTGAGCAACCTGAAATTTCTGGTGTAGAGATACTTGCTTATGGCATTATCCATTTAAAGTTCTGTTGGTTTCATGTTGCTATTATTTTGTGATAGATTTTTACATTCATATTTATAAGTTATACTGGGGTAGTTTTCTTGTTGTTTTCCTTTCTTTTTAAAATCTTTTTTAAAATAGTGGTTTTATTTCATTTTAATTATTTATTTATTTTGGCCCCATCCCATGGCTTGTGGGATCTTAGTTCCCCAGTCAGGGATCGAACCCGAGCCCTTGGCAGTGAAAGCACGGAGTCCTAACCACTGGGCCACCAGAGAATTCCCCAGTTTTCTTTTCCAAGATGTATCTGTATAATCTGACTAGACTTGGCTTGGTGTAAGTGGTTTGGAGGGTTAGCATCAGGGCTGGGGCTGGTGTGAGGGTTGGGGCTGTGGATGGTGTATGGTTGCTGTTATGGTTTAA